>NW_004797404.1:3355-9789 GCF_000002075.1 Aplysia californica | reverse complement strand
GGAGTTGGTGGAGAGTGGGAAGTTAGGTGGGTGATGGGGAATGCCAGTGGTAGATTCTACCTTCTTTTTTTCTTCACTTTTTCTCTTCTGCCTATCTCTGTCTCCTTTTCTCTACTCTAAATTAACATCCTTTGGGGTTTTTTTTTGGGGTATAAGTTTGTTCTCATTTTGACAAGAAATGTTATTTTTCTTTTTAATAGTTTAGTTACAGCAAGGTATAAAGTTGAAGCACAGAGTCATTTTAAAATGTTGTGTTTCCTGCTGAAATATGGACTGTCTGGAAATTTTCAAAGAATAGTAGATCACCTGTTTTCTTTTCACTGTAGGTGGTTTGCTCTTTTTTTTTCATCAAACATCTATTGTCCCTATTTCTCCCTTACGTCTCTTTGTATATACTCTCTAGTAGCACTTTTCTTATCTTCGGCTCTTGTTCGAACTATTTGTGTTGCAAGTGCCTTGAAACTCTTACTTAAAACTTATTGTCTTGTCGTCTCCTTTGTTTGGTCAGGTGACAGCTTCGAAGGAGACGGTGGTGCACCAGGAGAAGATTCGCTCGCTGGTGGATGCCTATGTCATGAAGGCCCGCAAAGCCAGACGCTCTTAGCCGATAGGACCTGGAATTTGTCTTTGTGCTTGTGCCCACTCTGCTGTCCTCCAAGGGATTGTGTTGTTGTTGTTTTTCAGATTGAGAGACTGAAATGAGAAGAATGAGAGACTGGATAGTAAAGTGGATAGTAAAGAATGCCCAGTGTAAGAAGTTGTGGGATTTTTTGGTCTTTGGAGATGTTACAGAAGAATATGAAGTGAATTGTCGTGTGCTAGTGAAAACCTAGTGTGCGCCTGTCCGTACAGTATTTTCGTCTTCATTTGTTGCGGAGACTGGTGCAGAATATCATTCCTGTCCAGCCTCTTGTTTTAAAAAAATCCTATTTGTCTCTTTCTCCCTTTTCATTTCAGTTATATAAAATTCATGCCTGACTTATTTGCAGAATACTCTGAAGAAAAAAAGCTCATTTCTTACAAATTTGTTTTTTGTAAAATTATGTTGTTCATAAAAATGTAGAAAGAAAACAGTTTTTCTATCAATGTTATTGCTGTTTTAGGCATTGGGAAAAGTAATGTGTGCTTGAGAGTCAATGAACAAGTTTACCTTTTGTGTGTCTGCCACCCCATGAATAGATTTGCTTGGCATTTGGATGTCAGGGGGGTCTTCGGTTTAAGATTGGAATGTATTCTTGTTTGAGACAGTGACATGTTTGTTTTAGATTCATTATATCATTCCCTGTTTCCCATCATTACCCTGTATGGTTGGCTCCTCCCGCCTTTGAGTCCCTTGTGTCTTCCATTTCCGTAATCGCCAACACTCCAGTGGGCTAGAGTCGAGATTATGCAAACTGTTTTGCTAAAAAAAGAAAATCCCAACTTTTTGTAGGTACAGACATAAAATTTTTGTATATTATCTTTGTTTTTGTTTTATTAATCTGTCAATCAGTTCAGTGGTAGAAATTTATATGTAGTTTTGGTGTTTTTTTAAAAACTAGTGTGCTATAAACTCCTCTCCCCCCCACCCCCCACCCTCATTCCTATAATGTGTGATAGCATACACATATAACTTGGGTAATGCAGTCTACATAGGGAATAGTGGGTTATAGGAAGAATTTGTGTAACATGAGGGAAGCTGGGTCGTTTTTAGATTGGTTTGTGTCCAAGAATTGTTGATTTCATTTCCTTTCTTTTGACAGTTGCGGATAATACACACATACATAATATGATATTTGTCCATTGTTTCCATATTTGTGTTAGCATTTGTTGTTACTTTAGTTGTCCTTACAAATATGCAAGAAATTTTCTTTGCTGTAACTTCCCGATTAATTCAGTTGTAGAAAACATATTTTGACTTTTTTATTTCTGAGAATTAGGTTATGTTTGAAATGCGAGTGATTACTGATACTGGTGTAAATTTGACACTTGAAGGACTCTTCCAGTTTCAACCTTGTCACTGAATGCCAATAAATAAGAGACAGTAGATCTCTGAGTTGTTGACCAGAGCGAGATTGTTGATTGCAATGATGACATGATGCACAAGCCAGTGAACTTTTCCAGTTTTTCCCAGAGAATGAGGTTTCCTGTCTCCTGTGAACAATTGTAGAGAAGAGAAATATTTTTTCTCTTCATATGTCTTCATATGCATCTTTTCCCATTCCAGGACTGTGTTTGTAATCTTTATGTCTCTCTCAATACACTTTTATTTAAACTGTAAACAAGGTGTTCTATTTTTTTGTCCTTAATAGAGAGGATTGATTAGATGTCTCTTCTTTTACGAAAAGGCTGTGCAGCCTCTATAAAACTTTCTTTAAGAACTAGGAATAAGCACATTTTACTTTTGACTTAGTGCTTTTGCAATCTAAGGTCTAAATGGAATATATGAAAATGGCCTGACCGAAAAGTAATTAATTCTAAGAAGAGCATGATGGTAAAAGTTTTGTCAGGTCGCAAGTATGACGGCGAGTTCTCTGTTTTCCCTAATGCTTGATGGGTACGGGGACGCTATCCAAGAATGCACAGGTCGTCGTTTCCTTGTTGACATTTCTTTCTTCCACGGCAACCGGATGATTAACAATTGTCTCTTGTTGTTCTTATCGATCCAGCAACAGCTAGGCTCTCGCCCTTCTGTCCAATGCCATGTAGTGATAAGTGCAGGTTTGCTGCAGTTGCTGTAATGTTCCGTAGAGTGTGTTGTCAATGTTAGCTCTTGGAAGGAGAAGTGTGTAGCTCTGATGTCATTTAGGGCTGTACGGTGGAAAAGGTGATGATCCAGTCTCATACGCTTAGTCACATAGTCTGAGAGTTAAAACGGTTCATTTCTATTTCTTTTTTTGTCAGCGGTACAAATGGCTGATATGTATTAATACAGGGTAGTAACTGTGACTGTGAGAAATTCCTAATCTTTCCCCATTTTTTCCCAATGGGGGAAAAGTGAGAAAAGCTCCCTCTATTTGCTGTTACAAGTTTGACTTTTGTGCTCATTTAAAAGTAGGAAAATGAGAAAAACTGTCACAGAGTATGTTTGTGAAAGTGACATTGGGGAACCCTTGTTAGCCTGTGTTACCTTCTTGGTCGGGTGATGGGGGTGGGGAGATATCATGCTTTTGACTTGTGTACAGTGTTGGGTAGGGTCTTGTCGATGAGCATAGACTCACTGTATACTGCTATTGTCGATGAGCATAGACTCACTGTATACTGCTATTGTTGTCTGTTCTTTCACTGTACATAGACGTAGTTGAAACTTGAAACGAATTAAAGAGAATTATGGTATGTACTTAACTTGAATCATTTTGTCCCTTTCTCATATTTGCTTGTTTTGTGTTACGTGCTTATTTTTTGTCCATCTTGTTTTACAGTGCTGTCGCCTGTGTCTTCTACGGTGAGTAGGTGGTTGGTGTGTGCTCTGGTTAGGTTTGCTCGTTCTTTCCAATCAAACATTTATTGTCCTTGTCTCTTTCTTCCTTCTTTTCTGTGTTTGTTACTCGCTTGTAACACCTCCAATCTTTGGCCCTTATATGACTTTAATGTTGAAAGTTCCTAGAACTAAAACTTCTATGGTAGGCTATTTATAAGTCTTTGCTCATAGAAGATGCGAGTTTGGGTTGATTCCAGTGCAGGGAAGTTATTATTTTTATCGAGTATCTCAGTCTCTCTGTCTGTCTGTCGGTCTGTCTGTCTGTCGGATGCTGTATCCCTCTCGATGTGAGTTGGACCAGGCAGGCAGAGTGGAAGCAGGCTGCCCTGAACATTACCGTAATTGTGTCTATGAGGGCGTCACTCACTCATTTAAAATCATGCACAATAATTCAATGCTGTCAAAAGCAACGGGAAGATACTTTGTCTTCTGTCGCATGAGTGGTTTGCGGGTGCTCCGTCTTTCTTTTCAAAGATTTATCTTCCTTATAATCTCTCCTCCTCCTTCAAGGGGGGTTCTCGTGACCTAGAGATTAAGGTGTTTGCCTCTCTTTCAATAGGTCCCGGGTTCATATCCGGATAGCGACGGGAAATTTTTTTTCTCTAAAATTGTCTCTTTTCACCTCAATTCCTGCTCTCCAGCTATGTTCTGTCGTCTCCTTCTTTGCCCCCTCCTCTGGGCGCCAGACTCTTTCTGCAGCCTTTCTAGTGCTACAAATGTACCCCGTGGCTCATACTCATACTTATTGTTGTCTTTTTGCCACACCCCTGATCTTATGGTAACATGATCCACATCAAGAGCGAAAAATCTCGGAGGTCCCGTGTTCAAGTTGCGCACATTAAAGATCCCTTGGTGGTCCAAAATCGATTAGAGTAGGCTTCGGGGGCTACCCGGGCAAAATTCTAAATTTCCTACCAATTGAAAATATTTAATATATCCCGCGCGCACATATTACCTTAATATGCAGTTGCCAGCGCCCGTAACCCCCCCCCCCCCCCCCCCAAAAAAAAAAAGAACCCAATAAAACCCCCACAAAAAACAAAAACAAAACAACAAAAACAAAAACGAAGCCCCCCCCCCCCCCCCCCCAAAAAAAAAAAAACCCAAACAAACAACAGAGCCAAACAGAACCCAAAACCTTCGGGAGCGCATTCGAGGACCTTACTCACCGCACTCTTTCAGGACGTAACGGACATACTATAGGTCCAATCAGCAGCAGACTAAACGCTATGTTGTGGCAGATTTCAGGCGTGGGTGGTTGGCGGGTGCTCTGGTGTGGTTTGCTCCTTCTGTCCTATCTAACAACTATCGTTTTTTATGTTTGTTACTCTCTAGTAACACCTAATATCCGGTGCTTATATGACCTTACTGTGTTGCAAGTGCCGTAAGACTCTTACTAAAACTAAACATTTCAGTTTACCTTACACAACTCAGAATCAGGAATTAACATGCAGTGCGCACGCTGTTGCCTGCTTTTTAAAGTTGCAAATAAAGATATTTGAAGTGAAAAATCTGTATAAATAACAAAATCATGCTTCTTTAAAAAAATTTAATTGCCCTAAAACAGTGCTTCTGAAATACATGAAAGTCGCTACTTTAAAATAACACCTGACATTTTTGGCCGTCTTGAGTTACTAAGATCATGAGGTCAGAAACTAAATGTTCTGTCAATCAAAATCGTAGGATATGTGGAGTTGTTGTCAAGATACATGTATACACTTAGAATAGAATTTGAAAAAATCTTGACTTTGACATATTGTGAAACTCAAAATCTGAAACGTCAAATTTCTCAAAACGAGGTACTGAGAATAATTCAAGGGTAGCGAAGTGTTTGCTCGCTTTTTGCCCCCACCCCCTCACCTTTGCCCCCTTCTCTGGGCTCCTGACTCTTTCTGAGGCTTTCAACTGCTTCTCCTTGGCTCCTTCTTACTGGTGTCTTTCAGCCGCACCCCTGAACTTATGGTAGGAAAGATCTCGAATAAGGGCGAGTTGCGCAGGTCCCTTGTTGGTCCAAAATCGATAAGAGTAGGCTTCGGGGTCACCCGGGCAAAATTCAAAATCTGCTACCAACTGAGAATCTTTGGTTTGTCCAGCTCGCTCATACGACCCGATACAGTTGCGAACGCCGTAAAACACTTACCAAAAAAAAAAAAGTGTTGCTGAATAACCAGATTGCGTGTCCTCAAAGAGATAACTGACCTTGTTGGCTCTTCAGTCAACAAATTATTTTTTTCGTGGACTGAAGCTGAGTATGTTTATTATGGGGAGACCGACGCCTGTTGTGTAATGGTTGCTCTACACAGAAGACACGAGTCCAATTCCCCGGTTGGGTAATAATTCTATCAAGCACCCCCATCTGTCTGCTGGAATGCATCGCACCTTCAGGTTATAGTATAATATATCTAAAGAGCAAGCTCGAAGCTCTCTGCATTCTTTATTATGATCTAAGTCGTGTCGATGGGGGCTTAAAACAATGTCTACTGTTAATATGGTCATTAGTTGGGGAAGAAGTTGCTTAGATTGTTTTCACGGTGTTCCTGTGCTGTCGTCATTTAAAAAAGTACAGTATATGAAGATATTTATTTATATTTTTTAAAAAAAATTACAGGAGAGCCGAAACAACAATAAACCTATCCCCCCCTTTCCCTTAAAAACACACAAAAAACCAAAACAAAACAAAACAATTGCTTTAAAGGTAATACGGAAGTTATTATCAAAACCATATTCTTAAAAAATATTGACTTGGGCTTTGTATAAAGAGTTGTTTTTTTGGTAAAAACATTCAGTTTTATTTTAAATCTCTCCCGTAAAATTGTAGAAACTGGATATAATAATTTACTGTATTAAAAAAAATGGCGCCAGTGAGCTGGAGGTGACAGACTAGGTAGGCTGCGTAAGTTACTCGTGGTCCACATCTAGGGGAAAAAAACCCAAAGAGAAAAACCAACAGCCCCGCCCCCCCCCTTCCCTCAAC
>NW_004797404.1:0-1981 GCF_000002075.1 Aplysia californica | reverse complement strand
GTTGTTGTTGTTGTTGCTGTTGAGGCTGTTATTGTTATTGATATTATTATTGTTGTTATTGCTGTGTTGTAATTATTGTTATAATTATTATCATAGTAATTGTCGTTGTTGCTGTTGCTGTTGCTGCTGCTGCTGCTGCTGATACTACTGTTGCTATTGCTGTTACCTTTACCCCCCTTTCCCAATGATACAATTTGTGTCGATTGTCCTCGAGCGTTTTAAAATAAACTTAAGAGTAGTTGCCAAATGCTCCGATATGTTTGCTCCTTCTTTCCTACCAAACAACTATCGTCCGTATCTCTCCTCATTCTTTAATTTGTAAATCACTCTCTAGTAACACACCTAATCTTCTGCACTTATATGGCCTATAATTATGTGTTTCAAGTGCCGTAAAACTCTTACTGAAACGTAACTGAAAAAGATCAAGTAAAAAACCACCACAACCGATTTGGACATAAAATTATATCATAATATTATTATAGCGATGCCCTCCCCGGACTTTACCTTTACAGCCGTCTCTCATCTGATTGCTGATCCTCAGGGATTCCAAGTTGACCTCGGCCCTGTCATTGGTGTTCTTGCAGAGGTCAAAGGTCAGGTTCTGGACACATTCCGTGTACTTCCGGGCGCCACTGGACGATACCGCATCGCCAGAGGTTAGTGGGTGTGGGTGGTGGAGGGGAAATAATAATATGAGCATATCAGTACACCAGCATATAAACCGTATGGATCATTTAGATGCTGCAAATGTGCTAGAATATAATATATTATTAGGAATAAGATTCACTCTTCTTCTTCTTCTTCTTCTTCTTCTTCTTCTTCTTCTTCTTCTTCTTCTTCTTTACATACTGAATTATATAATTCTAAGTGTTCCGAACCTTGCTTCACTTTTTAGAAGAAACCACACACTTTTCGGACTTCAACATAGACATGAAGGTAACAAACGATGTATATGTTTCTACGCCGCCATCGACACAGTTTAGATCATTTTTTGAGGTAGGCTTCCGACCCAGGCTAATAGGGATACAACACCCCAGCATGAATACCGAGCTACTCCCTCCTCCCACACACACACACACACACACACTCTCTCTCTCTCTCTCTCTCTCTCCCCTTTCTCTCTCTCTCTCTCTCCCCTTTCTCTCTCTCAGTGTCTCTTTGTCCTTGTCTCCGTCTGCCAGTTTATCTGTCTGTCTGCTTGTCTGTCTTTTGGTCTGTCTATCTGTTCTCCCTCCCTATGCCCCTCAAGACAAACAGAAAACACCAGTAGTACAGTAGACCTACCACTCCCTGACGTAGAGCTTACACCCTTCATTTTCTGGGAAGTAGGCCAAGCACGTGTCTACCACCTGGGCACAGTCTTGGTTGGTTTCGTAAAGGCTTGGGTTCGCTTCGCACAATTCCACCAAGGTCTGGATATAAGATTAATTAAAAATGAGAAAAGGGCGAAGGGGGTGAGGAGGGGGAGGGGGGCGTTGTGGAGAGGGGAGGGGAACGGGAAGGGAAGGGGTGACAATTATGATAAAACATCCTGACAAGATATTAAATAGCCTAAGTCTGCTTGGAAACAGAAGGTGAGGTCGTTACTGGATATGATATTATTGTAGAGGTAGATTCGAACTTTAGAAACTTAACAGCAATAAAGTGCAAAGAACATATACTCTTTATTATCATTATGATCATCAATCTAATCATCATTGATCTTATTAATAAAATGTGAACGAATAGGAATGATCAAGAAATTAAGAAACCATTCGGTTAACCGAGGAACTGATCAACAAGTTCTTGCAGGATCAAGTAACCGTTTTCGTCGATTTGCTAACGTTTAGCTGGGATAGCCGATAATGTTTAAATCGATCAATTGCACCCCTAACAATTTTGTTTGTAACGTTATAGACACCCACCTGTATGAGCAAGTTAGGGAGCACGCTGGAAGGCATTCCCTCTGGGGCTGGTGATGAACGGTGAGGGGAGATTTTTT
>NW_004797403.1:1450743-1453525 GCF_000002075.1 Aplysia californica | reverse complement strand
GTTTGTCAGTTTGACAAAGCGGTTGACTACTCTGTGGAAATGGAAGAAATGTGTTTATAATTAGTTTATTTTGTTTTGGTTGGTTTTTTCTTTATCATACAGGAAGCACACGAAAACAGTAACTGTCTAGTAAATAAATGAAAATATAAGACAGAAAGAGACACTCCCACCCTTTTTACAAGGACCTTCTGGATAATACTTATATTTTTCTGATTCCAGAAATGTGACCAAAAAGCAGAAAAACATGACGCGAACAAGAAAAACCAAACGACCAACCCTGCCAAACGCCGGAGAAAGGGAGAGAACTCCTCCCGTGTGACAACCCCAAATGTCGCTGCCCTGGACAGCCCCGGAGTACCTCCCCCTGACAAACGCCAAAAACAAGGACCTCCGACCCACCAGTCATCGGCCGACCCCATTGACCAGGAGATCCAACCTCCCCCCAGCTCGGAGGTCCCACCTACCCCCAAACTAGCCAAGACCATCTCATCTTCCCACGAGGTAAGTAACCTGCATGGTCAAAATTTTGAAGATTTTCAAACCTGACAGAAAATGAAAAGCAAAATGAATCGAACTTCGTTGAGTCACAGAGTTACTAAATGTACAAGTTGCAGTCCCAACAATAAACCACCAACAGCTTTCTGAGTGCCCCTCCAACAAACAAACAAACAAACAAACAAACAAACAAACAAACAAACAAACAAACAAACAAACAAACAAACAAACAAACAAACAAACAAACAAACAAAACCTCAATTAATCAACCAAACCACCCACCCCTTCTCTCCTTGATAACAAAAATAGAAACCCATGTTCCCCCTTCCCTTTAAATAAAGCAAAACAAAAACCTAAACAAATTTTTTTTTTAATGTCCATGCCTCCCCCTCTTGATAATGATTATTGTAACTGCCATGATAAATAAAACGTACAACTCTCTTCGCTCTACAATCAGCCTGCCAAGACTAAGGAAAAGATTCCCCGAAAGAAGCCCGCCAAAGCAAGGAAGGGTCCTCAGCGAAATAGACGGCCACACTGGAAGAACTCAGCACCCCACGTGGTACCAATTTTTGAGGAATGCGAAGAAAAGAGCCATTTTGTGGAACACGGAGTGTTTATGGTGAGTCTTTAGATTTCGTAAGAGTTTTACAGCACTTGCGACACAATTAGATCATTCAAGTGCAGGAGATTAGAAGTAGTGTTACTGGGGAATAGCATACAATTTCTTTTAGAAGAAGAAGAAGAAGAAGAAGAAGAAGAAGAAGAAGAAGAAGAAGAAGAAGTTTGTTACGTAAATATTATGGAAAGAGGTGAGAGGAGATAAGTTATTATCATTGCTCTCTTGAGATCTGTTCCCAAAAAGTGAAATAAAATGATTGTGGTACTCAAGAAAATCCCTCACATAGCATTCTTCATCTCATCAGCTTCATCATCATCATCGTCATCATCATCATACATTATGTTGTTACGTAAACTTTCTCTGACCGTTACAGCCGCCAGACGCCCCCACATCTGAGGAAGAACAAAAAACGCTGGTGGAACAACTCCTACGTCTGTACGATAACAGCAATCTACCCCCGGTGCCAGAAGGAATGAGATCAGACCTTCTGTTCCTGCGTTATTACCCACGGATGAAGACCCTCCTCCGGGTAAGTACAAAGTGTCTCTCTCTCTCTCTCTTTCTCTCTCTCTCTCTCTCTCTCTCTCTCTCTCTCTCTCTCTCTCTCTCTCTCATTTTTGGAAGTTTTTGAGTAAAGACTGACGAATATGGCATAGTAATTAGGTGCTTCGCTATTGCAAGCAGGAGACTAAAGTTCAATTCCCCAATAGAAAGAAATTCTTTATTGAGTACACAGGTCTTACTCTGAAAGGCAGGGCCTGAAGCCTGACTCTTTAATTAACTAAATTGTGTCGATGGTAGTGTAAAAATACCTACATAAACATCTTGTTTTGTTTTTTATTCACAGGTTCTAAAGGCTGAGCCAGGCAGGGAGATCAAGCTCAAAGATAATTGCTGGTTTCTGTGCTTCGAGAACTTTCAGATGGTGAGCAAGTCAGAACAGGAACAACTTATCAAGCCCAACATCTTGACGACAGGTTGGTGCTGGGCAATTTGGGGGCGGGTTGAGAGAGAAAGATAGAGAGAGAGAGGGAGAGAGAGAGAGAGAGAAAGAGAGGGAGAGGGAGAGAGAAAGTATGGGGTAGGAGGGAGAGACAGAGGTGAGCGGGGCAGCGAATGAAGAATGCGTTATCCTATTTATCTAACACCCTTATACTATACATAACACCCTTCCTTTTATAAGAAACACCTACCCCCCAACCCCCATCCCCGCCACCCCCAAGAAAAACATTCCTCCACCTGCACACCCAAAACAAAACAAAGATTTTAAACCATTTTGAAAAGAGATAAAGGAAACAAAGATACAGTATAATATATGTAAATGAATAAACAACTATTGTTTTTGAATATATGTATGTCACCAACACCAGATTTAGAAAGGAACAATTAAGTAATAAATATGTAAACCATATGTAGCCCACGTGGGACCCTCAATGTTAAAAACAATCAGGAAACGACAAATGCAGTTTTTGGGACTCCTGAATAGACATAAGGGTCTTGAACATCTAGCTCTCACTGGCAAAATTGAAGGCAAGCGAGGCAGGGGTAGGCCCAGAACAACATACTTAGGGAACCTAAACAAATGGGTAACAGGGAAAAATCAGGGAAACGTAGCTTTTCTGAGAGCATCCGAGCAAAGGAATGAATGATCGCCGATGTCTGTCG
>NW_004797403.1:1432439-1445713 GCF_000002075.1 Aplysia californica | reverse complement strand
TGTGTGTGTGAGTAAACAAGACGTAAAGTGGGCCACACACGCATGAGCAGTGGACGCAAGCAATGCGCGGTGTCCTGAACCAAGTGTCGGTGTTATTTTTTCACACACACACACACACACACACACACACACACACACACACACACACACACACACACAAACACACACACACCTTTACACAGCAGTCCCGCCTTGGGATATCGCCATTTCTTTACCCTTAATAGTGCCGGTTACAAAAGAAAAAATGAACAATTTAAATGAAAAGCAACAACAGCAACAACAACACCCTCCCACCCCTCCAAAAAAACAACAACCCAAAAAACAAAAACAACAACAACAACAGCCAACCAAAAAATCACAAAACCAAACAAAACAACATACAACAAAAAACCCCAAAACAAACAAACAACAACAACAACAACAACAACAACAACAACAACAACAACAACAACAACAACAGCAACAACGAGGAAAACGGAATCAATCATCACCACTCTATGAAGCTCGCCATGTCCTGTAGCTTCACGTCCTGCCTTCACAACAAAATTCCATCGTCTCACAACAGATGCCCGTTGGTCAAACATATGACCAGATCGGATCGGATGGAGTCGGGTAATAACGTTGCTGGCCAGTGCCCACTATAATATTATTATCATCAAATAGACCTCTGCCCTAGCTTCGTCAAGCTTAACATGGAAGCCAGTCCTTTGGGGTCTACCGCGTTCTACCCCAAAGTGAATAAAATACCCTTCAAAACATAGCTTCACTATTTTATTTTGCACACAAAACTACGTGTCGCCAAGAGGGTAGTACCGTACCTTTAGTCTTGCTGATCCGTTCAGTTTAGATATAATGTAATTATAGTAAGAGTTTAAGGGCGCTAGCAACTACATAGGTTATTATAATATGAGCGCGCAACTTGTTGATGACCGTCTAGGCTTGTGGACATGGCAACAGTTTATATCATCGAACGTTGTCGCCACTTTTGGGGCGCAAGTAAACAGCAACATGACTTTCTTCATTGAAACCAAAGAGCGTAAGACACAGTGACATCCTTGATTGAGACCACAGAATTCTACACTTAAGTGTAGAATTCTGTGATTGAGACTCTACACCTTTACACCTCGGCCATCGAAGAGTTCCCTCAGTGGTAGGACTCATGACCTTGACCTTGACCATCAACAATCACCAGCAATCCATGTCCAGGTGCTGTTTTGTTTTAGTTTAGCCACTTTTTCCTGTCTGCGGATTAATATATATTTTTTTCCAACTTATTGGTTTCGCTTCCATGCACCCTGTATCTATCGTTCTATGGACACACGACGTAAACTCTCTTGACATAATACCCAGTGCCCATGATTGGCACGATTGGTTCAGTACGATTCGGTTTGTTAGCCAGATTGAGGGTGCAAAGCGCTATAGTGGCACAAACCGATCGCCCGACTCGTCGCCTTATACGGGGTGCCCACTACGGATGGGATCGGCCGATCGGCCCCGATCGCCCGACTCAATCACCTAAAAAACAAACGTGTTTGTTTTCAGTTCGGCCCGATCCAGCTGTAGTAGGCACTACGTATAAAAAACAAACGTGTTTGTTTTCAGTTCGGCCCGATCCAGCTGTAGTAGGCACTACGTATAAAAAACAAAACGTGTTTGTTTTCAGTTTCTGGTTACCGAGTCGGCGTTTGTTTTTAGGCCACGAATCGGGCGATCGGGTGGCGATCAGTTTGCCGATTCCCCCCAAGGGCTCTCATAATAATGTGCTCCCTTTTTTGCTTGTGTCTAAAACACACACCTGACGTTGTCGACCCCCCCCCAAAAAAAAACAACAACACAAAAAACAACAACAACAACAACAACAACAACAACAACAAACAAACAAACAAACAAAACAAAAACAACAAACAACAACAACAACAACAAAAAAACCCCAAAAAACAACAACAACAAAACAACATCTTTTAGCAGTCACAGACTGCCTAATACATGTGAATATTAAGTATAAACATGCTAGTTTTGCTTTGAAAGGAAGAGAGGTAATACGTGTTGTCCCTAAAAAGCTTCTTTTTGTCTGTGGGATGACTTTTTAAAATTTATTTTAGAAGGGCGTTTTGTGCAAAGTTTAATGCAATTGTACAGGGAACACCCGTTTTGTTTATTATGAAAGAGTAGGTCGGTGAATTAGCTAAATTCTTGTCTCATAAACCCATATCAAATTTTATGAAGCCTTTTTCATTTGCTCTCCCTCCGCCTCCCCCCCCCCTCTCTCTCTCTCTCTCTCTCTCTCTCTCTCTCTCTCTCTCTCTCTCTCTCTCTCTCTCTCTCTCTCCGCACTTCAAGCCACACATTCACATTTTTATGTAAGATAATATACCATGTCCACAGACTGCGGGTGGCACAGAGTGACATTATCTCTACAAACTTACTTCTAACCTAATGTGTGCTTGCGGCTTTTACTGTACCCTCTCCCTCACAAGCGGAAGGCATTTTTACAAAGGGATGATCACTAAGAAATGTGTCTGTCTGTCTGTCTGTCTGTCTGTCTGTCTGTCTGTCTGTCTGTCTGTCTGTCTTTTAAGTATACACGCAATCTTGCCCTTATTCTGACAGTTGAGTCGTAATCTCTAAGTTTTTTTAGAGCCCCATCGACGCAGTTTAGATTATCTAGGAGGCAGAATCGTCCCTGCCTGCCAGGACCAGCCCGGGCTGAGACGGACACAACATCCCAGCAGAAAGACAGAGATACTCGATAAAACTTGGCCCCCATTTGGGAATCGAACCAGAGTATCTTGCGTTCGATGGCGAAGCGCCTAACTGCTACACCACAGACTCCGGTATTTCTGTCGTGAAGTGTTCCTTGTTAATTAAATCTTTAACTCTTTCACTACCGCGAGCCATGTCCTGATATCTCAGGTTGAAGAAAGATCGTTTTTAGCAACATGTTGAGATAAGTTATCATTTCCACTTTTTATTTTCACTTATAATACGTACATGTGGTTGATATTGACAAATTGAACTCAAAGTTTTAATTTTTTTCCGACAGTCGTCAGATTCAGAAAGTAGGTCACAAATAGGGCCCGGTCCAGGTGAGAACCCCCTGGTAGAGGTAGTGAAAGAGTTCAAAAGTCATCGAAAGGACGTAAAGGACGCATAATTATTATGTCCGACCAGCATCAGACCTAAGGCAGAGTTGAAGCACGTTTCGAACCACCATATACACATAGTTAATCAGAAAGACACATTGGCATACTTCAATGTACGCTTGTTATTGCTTGCCTTTTGAAGTTCAGTTATATTAATTAACCCTTCAAGAAAACAGCTGCCCGGAAAAAGGAATTTATGCTCCTTTTTTCAAAGTGCCCCCAAAACATCCCGTCTTCAAGTTAAATGACCAAAATGCGCGTCGTTAAAGGGTTAAAGGTTGAAAATGAAGTGTTCTTCTGTAGGCCTACGTATCATGAGCACAAGCTATTGTAAGTGGAGGCGGGGGATCGAGCCTCAGCTCGGTCCAACGTTGTGTTCTTGAGAAAGGCTCTCTTACAACAATTTCCTATAATTTAGCTCGGTCCTTGCGGAGATGGACGTTAAACTCGGAGGTCACGCCTCTTGAATAACCTAATAGTGTTGATAGGCAAGGGGCGTTAAATGGGAACTTGTTGTTTCGGGGGGGGGGGGGATGGGGTGGGGAGGGGGATGGGAGGGGTGGGGGGAGATTATAATGTCTTAAATATTCAGGGTCATACAAATGGGCAAGTAAGACATGCTCAGTGGTATAACAGGCCTGTGCTTATATCGCTGTATAGCTTGTTCACTTTCGATTGACCGTGGTTAAAACAAGATAAATCAGCAGTGGTTAATCCTTTCAGGTCTTTGCTTACCGGTCTTAAAAGTTGGATGTCCAACAGAATCTAAAAGCCCATTCATAAAGGTCAGTGCATAAACTAAGGTTCCAACACTTTTAATCTCCTTGGTTACGGTAAATCATTTATTATAATGAACTGGTATATGCACCAAAAGAACATGTTATAATACAATGTATTGGGCCCAAATCGAGGAACTTTAAAAAATAAATAAATTACTTGATCGAGATTTTTAAAAATGTAAAATTTTTGTTTGGTTGCTGGCCTGCAGAAGTGCCATGTAAAGTTTCGTGGGCATAGAGATTAATTAATAAATGAGGTAGAACGTAGAATTTTTTAAACGCTGATGGACTAAAGTGAACAAGCTTTAATACTAGGGGCCTATACCTTTTGTTCTGATTATTAAAACCGTGAAAGTTGGCTTTGCCTCTCACAAGAGTCACTTCTGACAGCTACTGGTATAAAATAATTCAGCTTCCGGTTTATTTCAGCAAGGAGTTGTTGGATGGAAAAGTCTTTGAGCGGAAGTCCATGTTTTCTATTTGCTGTCACCATTTTGTTTTGTGTTTTGATCTGCAGTAGTTCTCAAGCTGTTTGAAGAGTGTTTTGCTTTTCATTTGTTTGAGACAATTTACAGTGTTTTGCCGAACGACTTTGCTGTCCAGTCGCTTTTTGTCGTCGACTTTAGTGTCTTGTGAGAGGCGTTTACCTGAAAGTAAGTATGGCCAACAGATGATAGGTTAGATCTTGTTGATCGGCGCACACTCTGTGCCTGCCTGTACAATTGCGTTCCTTCCTTCCTGGGACCTCCGTAACGAGCGACCACCCCGTCAAACACAATAAAGGAGAGGCCTAACCCTAACCCAAACCCTAACCCTAACCCTAACCCTAACCCTAACCCTAACCCTAACCCTACCCTACCCCTAGATCTACCCGTACCCCTAGCCCTCAATTCTGCTCTGTCTCATAGTGGTCGCTCGTTACGGGAAGTCCTCCCAAATCACACAAAAGCAGATTAGATTCTAGATCTAGATATAGATTATAGATCTAGACTAGGGCTGGATTGTACTTTACCGGACCACCCGTCTCGGCCCGTGATTACTACGCACGCCTAGCCTAACTACGCACTCATAGTACTCTGCGTGCGGACAAAAGGTAGTTCCGCGGGCGACTTCGCGCACGCACAGCGAAGTCAGCGGCGACTGGCGAGACGAGGTGAGCGAGAGGTGGTGGTGGTTGAGAGTGGGCAGGGGATTTAACTTTGGTGGACCACCGTGTATCATACCAACAGTGGGGTGGGGGGGGTTCAGGGGGGCTTGCCCCCCTGGAAACTATAATAAAGAAAACACACAAAAATGCGAAACAATAACATGAGCGGACAGTCGTGTTTACATATGAATGGGGGGGTTTCAGGGGGGCTAGCCCCCCTGGCAACAATAATTTAAAGACACTCACACACACACATATAAACAATAGCATGATAAGTCGCGAGCAGGGCCAATGGGGTTGCAATTATGCAAATGAGCTCTCGTGCCCATCTGTAGCCCTCCATTGTACTTTGCCGGACCAGGAGTAGAGGCCTAGGGCCTAGGCCGAGGATACCGGATTTATTTTGGTAGCCTCGGCCTAGGCCAAGCCAGCAGAGTCGCGAGCAAATAAGAATAGTGGACCACGTGATTAGATTGACCAATTAGCCTCAAGGTGTCAGGGTCATGGGTCAAAGGGCACAGTGGCACGGTCGTGATGACTGAAAAACCCGGTAAGAGACGGCAGTCGATTGCTGGCAGTTGAAGAGTGAGGACGTAGAAAACTGAGTTGGGGAGCTCGGAAACGAAGAACAGCGGGCCACTAGGCACCAGGGGCGCCACAGCGAAAGTAGTTCCGACCGGTGGTCCGGTAAAGTACAATCTTACCTAGACTAGATCTAGATAGAAGTGGCTATTTTCACCCGGGGTGAGAATAGAAATACGATCGACCTCTCACCCGGGGTGAGACTTGCCACCGTAGGCTATTCTCACCCGGTGTGAAACAAGACCTGTTTTTCCTAATTTCGGAATACTTTCTATCGATGTGGATGATCAAATGGATAAAGGCAAAGAAAACATTACGTTATAGCAAAAAAGTAAGCTAATTTGATCGACTACAAAGATGCTATGGCTATTTCACTTTTCGAATCGAGCCTGGGTACCTCGAGCCGAACTACGGGGGTCGCCATTTTGTTTTGCCCGGAAGTTCTCGCAAGATCTACTCCTCCCCTCTTCTCTCTCCCTGTCTCTTTCTGAATAAGTTACTGTCTATCGGTGTGGACGATCAAATTGACCAAACAAAGTTAAAAAATGATGTTAAAACACAAAAGTAAATTAATTTGGTTGTCTACAAGATGCTATACAGCTATTTAACTTTTTGAATCGAGCCGAACTACGCAGGTCACCATTTTGTTTTGCCCGGAAGTTCTCACGCTACTACTCCTCTCTCTCTCTCTTTCTCTCTCTCTCTCCACTCCCCGCAGACAAAATTGTACGCTTTTAGTAGGCTAACAGTAGTAATGGAACGTTTGTTCACGGCACAGAATTCTACAATTTTTCTGTTATAATCACAGTGTAGAATTCTGTGGTTAAGGGTGAACGCAAAATTGGTTGGCCTAGATCTAGGCTATGTGAACGCGCACCAGGTGAGAATAGCCAAAAGACTCGCCTGCACTATTCTCACCCCGGGTGAGAATAGAGAGGTAGCCATTCTAGATCTAGATATATTAGATCTAAATCTCTATCTAGATATTAGATCTAAATCTATATCTATATCTAGATCTAGATCTAGATTATAGATCTAGAATAGTAATATCGATACTGATTTAAATATTATTCGGTATCAATGCCATTGATGTTGGTGAACTGCAGTAGCCTACTGTTTGTTGCAGGTCACACATATAAAGTTTTAGGAAGTGGCTATTCTCACCGGGGTGAGAATAAAAAAATACGATCTAGATCTACCTCTCACCCCGGGTGAGACTTGCCAGCGTAAGCGGTGTGAAACAAAACCTGTTTTTCCTCATTTTGTAATACTGTCTATCGGTGTGGATGATCATTTTTTAAGCCAAGAAAAAATTACGTTTTAGCACAAAAGTAAGCTAATTTGATCGTCTTCAAAGATGCTATGGCTATTTTACTTTTCGAATCGAGCCGAACTACGCGGGTCGCCATTTTGTTTTGCCCGGAAGTTCTCGCAAGATCTACTCCTCCCCTCTCTCTCTCTCTGTGCCTCTTTCTGAATGGAAGTGGTTATTCGCACCGGGTGTGCGCATAAGAATTAATATTATTCGCACAGGGTGTGCGAATAAGAAATAATTATATTCGCACAGTGTCGACCCGACCTGCGCGAGATCGTTGCGCGCTGCGAACGCTGTGCGAGATTGGCAAATGCCGCAAGAGTCGGCAAAACTAGGCAGTCTTGGCCTATATAATAAGCTTACCTGCGTGGCATTTTCATTTTTCAAAACAGAGCCCTGAGGGAACCTTGCCAGTAGCGTTCTGTTGGCCCCAAGGCTATTGCATCGCAAATCTGAAATTACTCAACACCTACATCTAGTTCTAGTTTTTCTAGATCTATTCAGCATGGAAGTGGGAGCCAAGTTCAAGAGCTTTTCAGAGTTCACAAAGGCTCTGAAAGAGTATGAAAGTACTAATAACACAAAATTTGTGGTGACACGATCCCCCAAAGTTGGCCAAACAGACCCCTTGAGTGCTGTGTACGTGTACCAGTCGATCCGGTTCCAGTGCAAGCAGGGGCAGCGCCACCATTATAATTGTATTCTTTAAATTAATAAACAATTTTAAAAAAAAAAGATCAAAGGTGCAAATGCACCCTGTACAAGTTTTATCTAAACGTACACATGTGTACATAATTTTGGTTGACGGCAACTTGAGGGGGGGGGGGGGGTGTCCTGGGAAAGATGACAAGAGGGGTGCAATCATTCGGCCATAAATAATGGCACTATTTCTCCGAACGTTCAGGAAAATAAAGCTTGGCACTATTTCTCCGAACGTTCGGGAAAATAAAGCTGGGCACTATTTCTCCGAACACTGTGAAATCACATCCTTTCCGCAAATTTCGGATATTATATAGATCTATAATTATAGTATAGGCCTACCAAAGATTGTTCGTATACAATATGGTTCAATCGGTCCAAAAAATGTCCGCAGTAAATATTTATAAAGAATCTCTACAGTTCCAAACAGTTTTTCGCTACAGATATATGACGTGTTGCCTATGAAGGGTGCTGCTCTTAAACTTAATGTGTTGTGTTCACTCGTGTGCTGTCTAGTCTAGATCTACGGAGGGTTATTGATAACGACACATAGAACTAGCATAGATATCTGCGTTTGTCGCGGCCGCGACCAATCAATCGTGGCTCGCTTTTTTGGCATTTTTGGTCCCCAAATCGGAGAATAAAAGTCAAAGAAAATAAAAAGAAAGAAACCGAACCTCTTTACTTTTGAAAGAAAGTTCACCTAGCTTCACTTCGTCTCTTTCTCACTTGTTGTCACCACGTTGATTTGTTGAATACGTTACAGTTACTTTTATTTTTCCCTCTTTGTGGTGTTTTATTTTGTTAGTGTGTATTTTTTTTCTTTCTTGTTATTTTTCTGATGTGTTGTTTTTCTATCAATTTTTTTTAAATGGGGAAAAAGGGGGGGGGGGTGTTATATAGTGTAACGTCATTTAATTTGATGTTCCTACCTTCATTAGATTCTAAATATATATATATACATGTATCCATATATATAGATTTAAATGTGTTATGTTAGAGCGTACGTTCCACCAAAACCGATCACATGTACTGACACTGGCAGGCCCCTTAAATGTGTGCGATTCCATAATTTACTTATAATATCCTGTACTTTGTTTTAAAATTACGCACATTTAGTGTTAAAACAGCCAATCTTCTTTGGACAGGTGGACTCACGCCCTTATTTGTTAATTTTTGTGGTTGTTTATGGGCTGTTCTAATTTTGATTTCATTCTGTTGTGAAACCTTTCTTTTTCACGTTTTTACACTCATCTAAAAATCTCTGGACTAGCCAGACTAGCTCTTGAAAATTGAAATAGATATAGACCTAAAAATTTGCTCCTGTGTGTGTGTGTGTGCATGTGCGTGTGTGAGTGTGTCTGTGTGTGGTAGCAAAGTGTGTAAGTGGAGAGTGAGGAGCGTGCGTGTGTTTGTTTTTCAGGCTTTATTCAGTAACAGTTCAAAGTATACAAAAATAGAAACACAGGATCCATTCACTCCAGGGCTCATGAGTCGTTCCTCTCTTTCAGTTTCACTCATTCATTCAATTCCCGTGTTCTCTCCCGCGGCTCATCCCCGTCCGCATGACTTTCACACCCCACCCCCTCCCTCCAGGCACACACAAAGAAAATCTCACTCATTCCCTTGCTCCCTGCGAACCATGGACAATAATATAGGCAAAATGTATTACTACAGAGTTACTACATAAAGTTGATTTTGGACCTCATTTGTCACAATCAGGTATCCCACCTTTAGTTTTAGGCTAAGGGTTTTAATTTTAGAAAGCACTGGGAATAGGCCAGAATTGTTCCCAGTGTCACTGGGATGAGGCCAAGAAACTATTCCCAGTGACACTGAGAACAGACAGGCCCTTTAGATGTCTAGATCTATTGTTCCCACTATGATCTACATGGGCATGATGATGATGGGTTACTAAATACAGACTATGCACATGTATTTTTCTTTATCTAATGTAGATCTAGATATTCAAGAGTAGATTCTGGTGTGAGTGGAAGAATTTTTTTTTTAAAGAAAGGAATGGTAATTCTATGCTTGCTTGTTATTCATCATGTATATTAGATCTAGATCTAATACGGATTTTGGAGACCACGGTACAGGACAGGTAAAAATCCTTCCCGATTCTCCATTTCTCCTAGAATCTAGGCTACGGTCAAGTCTTGGCCCAAGTAAGCGAAGAGAAGAAAAAGTCTGAACTGAA
This sequence comes from Aplysia californica, assembly GCF_000002075.1. Lineage (NCBI taxonomy): Eukaryota > Metazoa > Mollusca > Gastropoda > Aplysiida > Aplysiidae > Aplysia > Aplysia californica. Next base: position 1,435,848 of record NW_004797403.1, on the reverse strand, counting down.
TTGAGAAGACAGCCTAGCTACAGTACTCATTAGAAACAAATCTAGATACCTCCACCATGTCTCCCCCTCTTTTCACTGGTCTGGTAAACTTCACCCGCGCCTTTATCGTCTCTCATTAGTATCATGGTACCTCTTCGGCCTAGCCAAGGCTGGCAATGTGGGTCCACTATAAAGTAAAGTTCTTGGGCAGAGCAAACTATAAAATGTTCCTGGTCCACTTTTCTGTTTATTATAAATGAATTGCATGTGGCACCCCCCCCTCCACTGTCGAATACTAGCCTAATAACTTAAGTGCAGAAGGTGCGGTCCATCAAAAATTAGCGTACCACGACTAATTCAGAAAACCAGAAACCTGCTGGTCCATCCTCCACTTCTGGTCTCCCTCCGCTGCCTCCCCCTCAAAAGAAAAGGAGCAAAAATAAGCCTACGACATGTAATCAAGAAAATCAGGAACCTGCTGATCAATCATCCACTTCTGGTCTCCCTCCACTGCCTCCCCCTAAAAAGAAACAGCGGCTGGGATCAAGTAATACTAATATAATAGTGAGAACCCAGCGCCTGTTCCTGCGGTAAACGTCCTCATCCGACGCCTAGAGATATTTCGGACTTCGATCTCTTCAGTGATTCGGATAATAAAATGCAGGTCCGTTTACAACTTTGTCTCGTACCCCTTCTCTCTCTCTATCTCTCTCTCTCTCGTGGTATTCTTGCAGCCCTCACTCACTCCGCCTCGCGTCGCCGGGAACTAGTTCGCGTAGCGGTCGATTAGGACCCATGAATGTATAAGTATAAGTCCATTGTTTGCCTAGTGCGCATTAATACATATAAACACGGCGGGTCCACCAAAGTTCAATCAACTCTCTGGTTCAATCCAGCCCACAGAATTCTACACTTATACTGCAGAAGTGTAGAATTCTGTGATCCAGCCCCTAAGATCTTTGTCCTTGCGCGATGAGGGGAAAAAATGAGTTTGTCCTTGCGCGATGAGGGGAAAAAATGAGGAAATGGTAGGCCCGATTTCCATCCTTCTTTTGAAACACCCTGTGCGAATAAAACTTCATAGTATTCGCACACCTTGTGCGAATAAAATTTCATAGTATTCACACACCCTGTGCGAATAACTACAGCCTTTCTGAATACTGTCTATCGGTGTGGACGATCAAATTGACCAAAACAAAGTTTAAAAATGATGTTAAAAAAACAAAACTAAATTGATTTGGTCGTCTACAAAGATGCTACGGCTATTTAACTTTCCGAAATGAGCCGAACTACGCGGGTCGCCATTTTGTTTTGCCCGGAAGTTCTTGCGCTACTCCTCTCTCTCTCTTTTTCTCTCTCTCCACTGCCCACAGACAAAATTGCATGCTTTAAGGCTAACACTAACAGTAGTAATAGATCTAGAACGTTTGTTCACAGCACAGAATTCTATAATTCTGTTATCACAGTGTAGAATTATGTGGTTCAGGGTGAACGCTTCACTGGTTGGCCTAGGCTATAACGGTGAACGCCCACCGGGTGAGAATAGCCAAAAGACTCGCCTGCGCTATTCTCACCCGGGGTGAGAATAGAGGTGGCCAAAGTTTTAATAAAGTATAAAGCCACTAAAACTGTCGTAAATCTATTATTTTCAAGAAAATTTCAGATCTAGATATCTAGGTCTAGATTCTAGATCTAGATCTAGCCGTAAAGTATGGGTTAAGACAGGGGGGCCCCCTTGGAACCCCCCGATTGGTCCAAATGCACGTCTCTATCTTTATATAAAGAACAACCAGATAGGCCTATTTTAAACACTATTAATTTGTGACGGAAATCAAGTTGATATTCGTGTTCAGCGCATTAATATTTAGTAAAGAATGGGCAACTGGTAGCTAAGTGTGAGACGGGAGGGGAAGTAAAAAAATACCTCGGTGTTTTATCAGTAGATCTAGCTACAAAATGAGTAGTTAGTAAAATTTCACTTTTGTATTTAACAAGACAAGGGGGGTTTCAGGGGGGCTTGCCCCCCTGGCACTCCTGCACAATTGCGGTCCCATTTAGGGCTAATTGTTTTGACCCCACCAAAGATTACTCTTCGAGTTCCGAATGATTACTTTTTGATGCACGTGCCGATAGGCATGGAGAGATAGCCAATCAAACCTAAGGCCGGTCCCAGAGTGGCTCTGTAGGTCTGTCCTGTAGCTCGCCTGGCTCGCACAGTGCAAATGAATCGTGTGCCTGAGCAGCGTGGCAGTATGATCTGTTTTTTTGTCAGCAGAGCTGCGCGATGCGTCAGATGTGCTATTCAACAGTGTTGTAAAAATGGCGGACATGTGTCGCCTTGCTTCGTGTTTATTTTCGACTGTGAAACTCTTCACAGATCATCAAAATCAGCAAGAAGTATGTATTATTAGGTGCTTTACTATTAATTATATTGATGCTAGCATCAACACTTGGTAACAAAATCACCAAGAAATGCACTTTATCATACTTTGAAACTTCGAATCTAGAGGTTGACCTAGTTTCGACTGTTGCCGTAGACCTTGGCCTTGCTCTGCCTCGCTTCGAATAGCTGTGAATTGTGCAAAAATCATAAATGTCGAATAGTAAAGTCAAATGGGCACAGCTCTAGTATATATGGCTGTTTCACTAGAGGTTCGCTGCCTTGTCACATGTCGGTCGTGAGTCTGCAAAATGGCCATGAAGGAGAACGACACTTTTAGCTCCTTCGAGAAGTTTCAATCTAAACTGTTGAACACGTTTCAAAATGAAACATTGACTCAATTTACATGAAGAACTTCGCAGAAAATACCTCCAACCGATGAACTTTCCTCAACACTGAAATACAGTGTACTGAGGTACACGTGCAAGCAGGGGAACCGGTGCATAAAGCGTCGTCAGGGGAGCGTTCACATCAGAGGTAAGATTTTTGTTGTTGCTAGATTTAGAGTCTCTAGCCTATTATACAGTTTTCTTCACTTAATTTCATGTTTTAGAACTGGATAAAAATGGGTCATGACTAGATCTAGATCTAGATTCTAGATTTAAAATGCTTCCGAAAAGACATCTGATTTGTAATTTGTGTCCCTTCAGACTTCAGACTCATTTTCAGGGTAATTTTGATCAAAATCTGGGTAGGTTCTAGATCGGTAATTGTTTGCTTTCTCGCATTTAATTCCAGGGGAGAACTCTATGAATATTATACTCAATGGTAATCAAAACCAGTAGGCCTACGGAAGGCCTAAAGCCAGTGACTCAGTAGATCTAGCCTACTAAACTAGTCAACAAAAATTAAGGAACATTTGAGAAAAGGTGTATAACTTCGAAAGCAAACTTCAACACGCAATGAAATTTGGTACACATTTTAATCAACATGTGTATAGCAAGTACCAAAAAAGAAAATGAAGTTCTTCCATTTTAACTTGCTTGAAAA
>NW_004797403.1:1395149-1432339 GCF_000002075.1 Aplysia californica | reverse complement strand
CTGCAAACGCAGCTGCACAAACTCGAAAAGTGGGCAAACAATAACGGTTTGTGGTAGGTAGTATGTAACACATACATGATTTCAAAGATGTAACAGTAACAGTAAAATTATTTGACCAAACTTAATATCAAGATTTGGATGAGAACTCTGACAGCTTTTACCACTCATACAAAGTACTGTAGAATACTATTTGACTACACCTCCAGTGGGTCGGGGGGATATAAATAGACCCACTGCTTCGTCTGCAGAAGGTGCAACCCCCTCAGGGGCGGAGTGTAGCGCACGGACCCCAACCCTCTGGGATCCGTGTGCGACACTCACTTTGGTGTATCCTCCTCTTCTCCTTCCTTCTTTCTTTCTTCTTCTATCTTTTCTCCCACCGCTGACCTCAAGTGCAATAAAAAGAGAGGTCACCCATCCCACAGAGTGGGCGCCTCGTTGACCGTGAGGTGCGACCCGTGCGGAGGGAAACCGGGTACTTGGCGGTTGAGGTGAGATCAGTCCACGGACTGTCCCTTGCCAACGCACCTCTTTGGCCCAGGTTTTCCTCTTAGACGGGAGGGTGGCACGGCCCATGCCACTCAATTGGTTGAGAGCTGAAACCCCATCAAGCCCTGGGTCAATCTTGACGGGACGGTCTTGTACTTTCTCGTTGAGAGTATAGCTCCGGGGTAGCCCTGGCACAGCTCTGGTCATCCGAGCAATGTGTCCCCTTGTTGGGCTCCGTGGCGGGCGGGGAGCCCCGGAGTCGAATTAAATAGAAAACTCTCATGGATTCTAAAAACTCTAAAGACCCTTCCCCAGCTCCCAACGTGAAGAAGTCTCGGCTGGCCGAAGTTGAAGCGGCCGCCGAGCTGAGCAAAAGTTCAAAAAATGGTAAAAGGACCTTTACCGATGCCTCCTTCCTCCCTCCTCCCAAGGAGCTTCTGAGGCAACCGTACGTGGCCATCTCCAGTACAAAAGACGCACAGAGAAGAATTACTGATCTCAACCTCTTTAAGACAGGAGATGCACTACGGAAAGTTCTGGGATACATTCCCACATGTGTACAGAAACTTTCCTGTGGTGCACTCTTTGTCAAGTGCGCAACTGAGAACGAAGTGACCAAACTCCTGGATACCACGACCTTCGGCGGTATTCCATGTAAGTCCAAGCACTACCAGAAATTTAACCGCTCGAAGGGCGTTGTCCGCAGCCATGAGCTGAAAGGCTGCTCCATGGAAGAGATTGTGGAGCACTGTGAGGGAGTGGTCGAAGCCTGCCGGATTACTCTTCGGCGGGGGGAGACTACTATTGAGACGAACACGATTGTCCTCACATTCGAATCGTGCCGCCCTCCAGCCACCGTTCGGGCATCTTACTTGGTACTCGACGTACGACCCTATGTGCCGAACCCTCTGCACTGTTTCAAGTGTCAGAAGTTCGGCCATAGCCAGTCACGGTGCCGTCACGCAGCCGTGTGTCCTCGTTGTGGCAAGACCGGGCATCCTGAGAAGGAATGCAAGGCTAGTCCTTGTTGCCCCAATTGCCGCGGCCAGCACACAGCTTTCAGCAAGGAGTGCCCAACTTGGCTCCAAGAACGCGCCATCCAAGAATACAAGGCACAAAATGGCTGCTCCTTCCAGGAGGCCCGTAAGGTTGTCTGCCCGCCAATCATAACCCCAGTCATTGGCCGGTCATATTCAAAGGCAGCCCAGGTGGTCACGAGGTCGGCAAGTAATTCCACTGCCGACCTCCCAAAGCCTGCGGTCAACAGGCAAGTCTCTGTGCCTAAGAACAAAAAGCCCGCTACTACCCCTGTGGTAACCCCCTATGAGGTGCCACTTTCTGACCACTATGGGGTTCAAGGGGAGGCAGGGTTGGTGATTTTTATAATTTTTTTAATAAAAAAAAAAAAATCTTTTTAAAAATTTAAATCAGATTTTTAAAATTTAAATCAGATTTAAAATTTTTTTTTTATTTAAAAAAAATATCGACACAGTTTGGGATTTTTGGTGGCTGAAAGTAAGTTCTTTTAGTGCAAAATACATTGTCTTTATTTTAACTAATGATTAATTTAAGCAACTGCAATTTTAGAAAGCCTTAATCTGCTATATCAGTGAATTATAAATGGCTACAGACAAAAAATGAAGAAAATGTCAGTCTAAAAGGAAGGGTGGGGGGGGGGGGGGTAATTATGCCTAGATTAACTTGCATTTTATTACAGTGTGTGTGTGTGCGCGCGCTTGTGTTTGTCTAAAAAGAAGAAAATGCTAATTTCAATTATGAAAAAAAAGTAAAATATGTACAGTATTATTTTACTACTTACAGTGACAGGGGGGGAAAGCAGACTTTTAAGCATGATTATTTTAGTCTACTAAACCTTATATCTGTTTTATAAAACCAAGGAAAGGAATTCTGAATGTTTAAATGACTTAAAGGCTCAGCTTCCAAAACCCTTTATTTTGCTAGGTGATTTCAATGCCCACAGCCCTCTTTGGGGAGACAAACCTACAGACCAGAAAGGAAAAATAATAGAAAACTTTTTATTTCAAAATAACATCTGTCTCTTAAATGATAAATCCCCAACTTACAGAAACAGAGCCACTTATGGCACTTCATCCCTTGACCTCACCTTTTGTATCCCTGACCTAGTCCCAGATCTTGAGTGGTCTGTGCTGGATGACCGTACGGACCATTTCTCAATTCTTCTAAAAAACAATAGCCTCCAAAACGAACCGATCCCAGAACGCTTCAACTTCAAAATAGCAGACTGGGACGGATTTGCCAATCAATGTTTCCAGATTCTTAATCCCAATTTCGATCTCAACTACAATAAATTCCACGAAAAGCTTTTAGAAATATGCCACGAACACATACCAAAAACAAAAACAAAACTCCGGAGGAACATTCTCTTGGGAATGTGAGGATGCAGTAAAGATAAAGAAGGCAGCGTATCGAAAGGCCGTCAACAACACCACCACAGAAAACAAGAGCAATTATTTAAAGGCTCGAGCTGTGGCACGTAGATGCCTCAGGGAGAGCAAAAGACAATCATTCAAAAAATACATCTCCAAAATCAACAGCCAGACGCCACTCAACCAAGTTTTCAAAATTGCTAAAAAAATTCTTGGGTAGACGCACAGACACCATTTGGCACGTCCAGAGGCCAGATGGAACCACAGCTGAAACACAAGTAGACATCGCAAACACAATAGCTACATCTCTCGCCAAAAACTCATCCCAAGCAAACTACAACACCACTTTTCAAAACATCAAAACTAACAGAGAAAAACAACACCTAAACTTCCACTCAAACAACACTGAAACCTACAACGCAGACTTCACAATAGACGAACTAACATCGTGCATCTCGGACCTGGGCAATACAACCGCGGGACCGGATGACAACCACAACCAGATCATTAGACACTTACCCTCAGAAACACTCACACTTCTACTAGACATATACAACGACATGTGGCGATCTCACTCCTTTCCGGAGTCTTGGCGTCTCGCCACTGTCATTCCAATACCCAAACCAAACAAGGACCACACACACCCATCCAATTACAGACCAATAGCACTAACGAGCTGTCTCTACAAGCTCATTGAAAAAAATGATCCGCATGCGACTCGTATGGTTTTTGGAAACTACGGGCTCGCTGAGCGGTCTCCAGTGCGGATTCAGGAAAACTCGATCCACTCTGGATCACTTGGTCTGCCTGGAGACCTTTATATGCGAGACGTTCGCTGAAGGAGGCCACATGATCGCCATCTTTTTCGACCTAGAAAAAGCCTTCGACACAACCTGGAAGTACGGCATTCTTCGAGACCTGCACGCACTCGGCATGCGAGGTCACCTCCCTGCCTTCATTGGCAACTTCCTGAAGAACCGTTCCTTCCAGGTTTGTGTCGGATCCTCCCATTCAGACCCCAAACAACAGGAGGAAGGAGTCCCCCATGGGAGCATCCTTTCTCCTCTCCTATTCGAAATTAAAATAAATTCCATCGTAAAAACCCTCCAAAACAGCATAGACAGCTCGTTATACGTTGACAACTTTTTGATATGCTGCCGTTCGAAAAATCCTCATTTGAGATCTATGGAAAGGCACCTGCAAACGCAGCTGCACAAACTCGAAAAGTGGGCAAACAATAACGGTTTCCAGTTCTCCCCGTCAAAGATGGTTGCAGTACACATCTGCCGAACAGGCAGACGTGTGCTGCAGCCGGATTTGACACTATACGGGGAAAGGATTCTTGTACAGGACCAAAAGGCACATCTTTTTAGGTGCTAGAGGTGTCTTGCCCGCTATTTTGTCATTCAACGTAGAAAGTGAAATGTTAAAATTCTTAGCAGCCTGTCTTTAAGTCATTTGACCTGTCTTGACACTTTCAATTGCCTGGAGAATCACCTTTGGATCATGTAACTTTTTCTCTCTTTTGGGAGTTTTTCTCTCCTTTTCGCCAGTCTTTTTCGGTCGTCCCTTGATTTTGTTCCGATCTTTGTTTCTGTAATGAACACATGAGGGACTTTTCTTAGTGATTAATTATCTATCTAAAAATTTTTATCACTACTGTCATCATCATCAGTGTCACTTTCGAATTCTTCTATGGCTAATTATCTCTAGATCTAGATCTATTTGTATTTGAATTTGGCCTTTTCAGTATTACTGGCATATAAGCTCTAATTCTGGGTTATTTAAATTATGCACAAAATCATAATTCTTTTTCATTTAACCATTGGCATTGTAACATGTTGTTTGCCCGAAGGATGAGAATCTACCGCTTTTTTTTTAACTATCCGGGCACCCCCCCCCCCCCCCCCTTTGGGCAAAAATGGCTTGACTGAACTGTACATTCTCTTTCTTCCTCGACAGGGCTCCATATTTGAGATCATTGTGCAGATTTTGGGCCTGACCATGAGTTACTGTGGATTCCTCCCCCTGACCATTTGACTAAGATCCTGCATTGTCCTTGCTCCCGAGCACTGGGATCTTAGGCGGAGACTACTGTATATCTAGATCTAGATTAGATCTAATACTTGCCATCAATGGTCCTTACCTACAAATTTGTTTATATAGATTTTAGATCTAGATCTAATTCTGCCATGAACACCGTGATTTTCGGATAAATGACAGCTTGGTACATTAAGTCCTTTCAGTTTCATTTTCATTTTCTTTTTTGTCGCATTACAATGATTATTAATATAGATCTAGAAGCCTATATATTATTAGGCCTATGTAGGTTCTAATTACTGTGATAAGACTAGAGTCTAACCCTGACCCTAACCCTAATCCTGGAAAACGCATATTCGGAATTAAAAGCGGAATCTTAACAATCGCCGACTTTCCTTACTTTAAGTGGAAAATTACGTTGTGAAACATGTTTTGTTGATTTTTGCCATGCAACTTTCTCCTCGTGATTTCTTTAAAAAATTAATTTTGGTGTGTTTTACGGGGCTCACAACTGCATCATAAGGTCATGAGCACGCTGGACACCCCCCCTAATTTTGAGGGTATCGGGTCTTTACGCCATTTCTTTTCGGAAAAGACTCGAAAAAACATCTGATTTGCATCCCTTCTCACTTCTTCAGGCTCATTTTCATCAAAATTGGGGTAGGCCTGTTCCTTACCTTCTACTTCATCTAGATCTAGAAAAAAATCTAAATCAACAGTCCCTATAAGTTTGTTTATATTCCACCTGCCTGAAACAGTGAAACACATGTGCCTAAACGTAGAACGGCGCATCTGCCTGATTGGCGGCTAAATGTGTCATCACATTCTAGGATACCCACAGACTAATTTTAGAAGGCTGTGGAGATACCAAAGTAGAGAATCTTTGGAGATACCGCGTGGAACGACATGTCAGTGGCTTGACATTATCCATATCGATGTGTTTCTAACCGTAAAATTTCACACTTGCGGCTAACTGCAGCCCGTCAGCCATGCTCTCTGATTGGTTACAAAGTTTCCGGTATGTTGATAACATTACGGAATTCCGGTGGTGATGTTTAAAATTGAAACACGGTAAACGCATAGACAATAAAGCGCGCGGAAATTGCAGCAAAGACACCGGAAGATTACTACCCCATTCCCCTAGCCCGATAAACAATGCACAAAAGAGATAAGCAGCAGCATCATCGGATCACTGCATCATATCACATTACCGGTATTCCTGGAAAAACATTGCACCAAAGCGTCGCGCCATCGAAGATTCTCTAAAAGATCTTTGGTGATAGGCGGTTGGCTATATTTAGATGTAGTCATGTGATCAGAGGCGTATCCCCAAAGATTCTCCACTTTGGTATCACGGTCTGACGTGGCACAAGATGGCCACCTTGCCTAAAAATAGTTTGCGTCGTTCTGCATTTAGTCGCATGTCCCGAACACCCCCCCCCTCCATGTTGTTAAAAACAGTCAAATATTACTGCGCTTTGGTCCTACTACTACTATATTAGGGACTACTTGAATGCCGTCTATCAGTGTGGACGATCAAATTGTCAAGAACAAAGAAAAAAATGATGTTATAGCACAAAAGTAAATTACTTTTGTCGTCTACAAAGATGCTACGGCTATTTCACTTTTTGAACCGAGTCGAACTACGCGGGTTGCCATTTTGCTCTCCCCAGAAGTTCTCGCTACTCTTCTCTCTCTCTCTCTCTCTCTCTCTTTCTCTCTCTCTCTCTCTCTCTCTCTCTCTCTCTCTCTCTCTCTCTCTCTCTCACTGCCCGCAGACGAAATTGCTTTCTTTCAACTCAAGAACGCTAGAACGTTTGTTCTATGTTCATGGTGAACGCCACACTGGTTGGCCTATCACGGTGAACGCACACCGGGTGAGAATAGCCAAAAGGCTGGCCTGCGTAGAATTTGCGCATATTTTGGTCCGTCAAACAAATTTCATCTCAAGAATTCAGAATATTGACAGTGAAATCGAACTGGGATAGTATGTTTCTGTTTCTGGACCCATATTGGTTATTGGGAATCCTCCTTGTATACTTCATTGAAAGCCCAAACAGAAATGTTCACTCCAGCAGCTGTACCATAGTGCTCATTAAAGGTATATTCCGTTACGGGAATCAACAGAAAGGGACCAAAATGAATTTGAGAATCGGAAATTTTACAAAATGCTTGCACAGGTTTGTCATGTTTCACAGGCCTATATGTGGTATTCTATAGCTCGTATTTAGCTTAGTATTTTATAACGTGAGTATCATTTTTGTTTATTTTGTCTATTTAAAGCCTATTTCTTAACCTATACGGCCGGCGCATCTCTTGTAAACAATGCAATTGAGCAACGAAGATTTATTTTCTGCATTATTAGAGTCGGATGTTGGGTTATGACAGTATTATTTTAATTTTTTTGTTGTTGCAAGAAATAACAAAATATACGATGATATTGTATTTCATATCAATATTTTATCCATAGAGCGATAGATGACATAGGGAATAGATGACATAGGGAATTTCATATCTTAGACATTTTGAGGAGGTTTAGGAGATATTTGTGTGGTTTTGGGGGGTTTCAGTTGTTTTCAGGAGGTTCCGATATTAAATAAGTACCGCAGTGTGTCTTGGGCGAGTTAGGTATTTTGTTTTGTTTCTGTGGAGTCAGTAAATGTCAGTTATAATTTTGCTTTTTTCCCCCAGGAAAATAGGCACAAAGCAATATGCTTTAATCAAGTAAATATTAAAATTTGGTGGGTTCATTTATTTCTGATCCAGAGATTTAATAACTTTAACTGATTTTATGGTGGATGGAAATTCATTCCCACACCATTTTTATGCAGTATATATCACATATGTACATTTCTACATTGAGCTTTGGAGCTTCAATATTCTATGTTATAAATATGTTATAGTGTATACCATAGCGCTCTCTCTCTCTCTCTCTCTCTCTCTCTCTCTCTCTCTCTCTCTCTCCCTCCCTCCCTCCCTCCCTCCCTCCCTCCCTCCCTCCCCCCCTCTCTCCCTCTCTCTCTCTCTCTCTCTCTCTCTCTCTCTCTCTCTCTCTCTCTCTGTTTTAGAGCTCTGGTGGGCGGGAACTTTTGCCTTTTTTTAAAAAAGGATTTCCTTCATTTTGAGCTATTGTGGGTGGGAGCTTATGTCTAAATTTTATTTTGAGGATTTGCTTCATTTAAGAGATGTAGAGTGTCAGCTGTGTGTGACTTTTCTAACCAGAATCTTTTTATCCCCAGATCTTTCAAGGTTGACTGTGAGGTGCAGTTGATCGTTCGTTTGAATAGACCGAAAGGACAGGATCCATTCCTCAAGGTCATCAAGCTGGTCACGGGCCACAAAGATCATGTTGTGTCGAAAGAGGTAGCCATTTCATTTGTACCCTTTATAATAAGTCTAATAGTCAAAGTTCGCAAAGTCAAACTCAAAATGTCCGTATTGGCTTTTAGAGGGGCAGCTGATACGAACTGTATAGGACTATTACAGGCTGCTGCGGAATTAAAGAGAAAGTGCTTTATTATTAACCCTCAGGGTGTCATGACGGCCGACCATTGCCTGTCTATGTGTTTACATTTACTGCTCGAACTGTTCACCACCCAAAGACTTAAAATTTTTAGCTTCTAAAACTTGGTGTAATTCGAGCTCTCAAAACAGTTTAAACCAGTAGCAGATCTCTCTCTGGTTTGTGTTCTTCAAAGGGTTCTAAAACTAGATCTAACTTTTAAAATATTTTTATTTTGCAATAAGTGTTTTACGGTGCTCGCAACTGCATAAGGTCTTTTGGGCGCGCGGGACACATTTAACTTTTTCAGTCGGTAGGAAATTTTTAATTTAGCCTGAGTGAAGGTCGAAGCTTACTCTTATCCAGGGGCGTGGCGTCACTTCCAGAGAAATTGGCGCCAAGAACAAATGTATGCACAACGAATAGTATTGCCTACTTATTACAGGCCTTTATACTGTACACCTACTATACGCGTCTTCATTTATTTTTAATACTGAAACTTCCATGTGAGAAGAATAGATATGTGCCGGTACAACAGTACAATCTCTTAGTGTGATGGGAGTACCTGTTGTAGCATTTTTGGCTGAGTTATGTTCTTGGTGATAACTCTTGTGTCTTCCGTCAAACGTCTGGATGGGGTATTAAAGAAACTTTTTTTGGAAAGAAAACCCTGTTTTCAACTGATTGAATCAAATGTTTTATAGATCATTTTGATTTATTTTTACCAGACTTCACACCTAAACAATGAACACCCAGATGGGATCAGGCAGAGACACTGGTTCAGGTAGCGCAGATCTGGGCTCGGCGCCCTCGGGGACGTCAGACGTAGGGAACAAAAGACGCGGGGAGACCCTTGCGACTGGCAACGGGAGGCTTACCCACCCTCCTCCCACTAGCCTAATCATAGACACCTTAACTAAAGACTGATGTACTTAGGGATGTACACTGAATAAGAGATTTGTTTGAAAAAATTATTGTGATATTTACTTAAGTTTTGGAAAATCGTATTCCCTTTTTTGAAAATCCTTTCTCCATTTCAAAGGGTGGCGCCATGGTGCCATTTGCGCTTGGAGAGCCACGCCACTGCTCTTATCGGTTTTGGATAATATTGACTAGAATTACAGTTGTGTTCACTTGGAGATGGGGAAGGGTGGTGGTGGTTTGGCCAATCAATAATCAAATAAAGTTGACCAACCAAAAGGGATCAATTCCGACTGTAATACACACAGGAAATGAACTGATTCATTATTGAGCAGGGTGACTGTCAGGCCCCGGGATTTTGAGGACAACTGTAAATTGCCCCGAGAAAATACATGAAAGTTCTCGAATATTTGAAAACCAAATCTGATAAGTCTTTAAGTTCATTTTTGCCGGTCAGTCTATTCATTTGGCTTTTCCCTGGTCTGAGAGTATGTTTCACACGGACAGGTGGCAATGGCGGCTAGCGGAAGTGTATGTGTGTAGAACCGAGGCTCGATCGGGAAAAGTCAAGATCTGCTTTCGTTGCCAACCAGAAATGTTTCAGTAATAGTCTGACAATGTAACATTTGTAACATGCAGGTTGTGCATTACGAACGGGCCTTTTTTGGAGATCATTCTTTACGTGGAGCTGCCTTATTTTTCCCTCAAATTGGGGTCTTTTAAAAAAATTTCCAGGATATGGTGTGGACCCTGTATATGGAGCACACACTGTCCTTGTTATGTAACATGCCCCTGGAAAATGGATGAACCCCCCCCCCCCCCCCCCCCCCTTGAAAACTGAGAAGACTGGTTGGCAGTAACCCTGTCAGAGCTATCCCACGGTTCACGTTCCAGTCTTTCCAGACTTTCGATTATTTAAAAATGACGGGCAATTCATGTTTACTAGTGATAAAGAAGGATGCCACTGTATGAAATTCTAAAAATCAGGATCTCAGGGGGAAAATCGGAAGCATGTCAATTTGTCATTCCGCCTTGACTGTGCCCTGCATGATGAAAGTTATCACTGACACTCTCAAAAAGAGTAAATGATTGGTTGGTTGATTGAATGAATTGAATTTTATTTTTCAATGGTTTTGTAACCGCAGAACATTCATAGTTGAAATTTTACAAAGTAATTTGCTTTGATTTGCATGCAAAAAGGAAAAAAAATATTGAACAGCACAAGCTGAATTGACATTTTAAAGGGACTATCTCTACAATACCAATTAGAAGGTAGAGCATAAAAAAACTTAAGGTACCACTACAGTGTTAAAGTGCTTTAATTATGACAAACTGAGCAGCCCCCCAAAAAATCGGGATCAACGACCAATCAGTGCCAGGATGACTGCCAAGCTGACTTAGGGGGAGAGGTACACTCCAGGAAAAATGTTCTAAACGAATGACTTTTATTCACTTCCCTGTAATTGTGCAAAAAGTTCTTGGGTAAATAGGATGTGCTAAGGGTGAATTTGTTGATTTTTCCTGAAAAATAGGTCTCTGTGGTGGCCATCTTGGGTTTTCAGACCAGTTTCTTAGTGCAGAAGAATATCATAGTAAATATTGAATTATTAGCCTGAAATTTGGCACACGAGTACAAACCTATATATATGGACTGAGGATCCATGTGAGGATTTTGACCTATCTTTTAAACTAAAAAAGTGAGCCCAAAGTCAATGGACCCCCGAGAGTCAGTTGACGAAATTTTGGGGTACATATTATTATAAAAATTTGAATATTTCCACAAGGTACCAATATTTCCCAATTCTCTCACATAGATCCCCAGAATAGATCTTAAAGCACCTGTACGCCAAAACAAATTGAAAGCTTCTAGCTTCAGTTGTTTTTGAAAACTTGCTCCAAGGAGGTCACATATGTCAAAAAGTAGATTTTGAGAAAAACAAAAATCTGGGATTTTAAAAAGGATTTTAATTTCAATTTGCACTTTGCAAACACCCTTTTAGGTCATTTAGGGTGTTTTTTCAACAGTTTCATAATTGTGACCTGATAGAACAGATGTCAAAGGATATTTTTCCGCAAAAAAACAAAAGTTGGATAGTTTGAAAAATTTTATCGATATTGTCTTGTATCACCGACCCGGGTCTTCCCTTAAAATTTTTTCCACATATTGATAAAATGAATTGGCCATCTATATACATAAATATGGAATTTCTAAGCTTAATTCCGTCAAATTAGAGCGTAATGGCAATTTTTGTGTTAGCTCCTTAGGAAAATGTTCTCTGCTGTTACCAACAAAAATCATAGAGCTGTGTTACTGGAATATCATGTTGGTGAAACTAGGTACATTCATCAGGCAAATAATTAAAAAAAACACACATCTGTTTTACAATCCACGGAAAATTGTTTCGGATTAAAGTGCCAAATTTAAAAATCAATGAAAATTTTAGAGTTTCAGTTTGCAATTCTCACTTTAAGATCAAACATTGTGATCACATGGATTCCTATTCCTTTTAGCAGTAAGGTGTAAACAAACCTCACACTTACTTTTTAAAAACAAAGTTCTAGATTTTTTAAATGAATGTAAAGAGAGGCGGTAACAGGGAATAACCTTCAGATGAACACAATGCATAAACAGTGCGTCATCTGTCAACTCTGTGTTATCACAAACAGAGCTGTTAAAGTACTTTTAAAAAGGTACTTAAGTACAGATTTAAGTACAATCTAGAATTTGTACTTAAGTACAGTAAAAGTACTTTCCTGTAAAATGTACTTGAGAACAGAAAGTACTTATCAGTACATTTTGAGTACTTTCTACTAATATACTAAAACACTCAGTGCTAATGCAAAACATCATATTAAATAACATATCCAGTATATTTGACAAATTAGGCCATTTATTACTAAAAAAGGTAAACAGTATACAAAGCATTTGAATATACGCACTGAACGTAGGTGGAAAAGGTCCGTGAAATTGAAAAAAAAACCAACAAACAAAAAGATGCAACTAGTGAGTAAGTGATATTATGAATACAACTTGTTTGAGCAAGACAATTTGATCAAATGTAAGTCAGTCCTAGAGGTGGGAAAGTAGGAAAAGTATCCAGATTGGAAAATGTAGAGACAAAGTTGCTCTTAACAAATATAGAATTGATGAAAATGGCCAGCAAAGAAATGGAAAAGTGCCTTGAATTCTTCATTAACAAATCCTCAAGGAATCAATGTAGCCTTAAGCATAAACCACAAAAAAAAAAAGTTAAAAAGAAATTTTGGTAGCCTAAAAAATTGTTAGATACACATTGAGAACTCAGTTTCAGTTTCAATTGATTATAATAGTGGTAAGACAGATTTTGGTCACACTGTGCAGTCCACGGCTCCCACGGCAAACCAAAATACATGTAGTTTCCTAGAGTCTAGTAAGTGTAGTGTAACCAAAGATTATTTACTACAGTAGTCTCCGCCTAAGATCCCAGTGCTCGGGAGCAAGGGAAATACGGGATCTTAGCCGACGAAGCCAAGGAAGAATCTACAATGACCCATGAACTGACGTGACCCCTGGGTGGGTTTATGACATTTGGCGCGCAAAGAGTGGTCAACCTTGATGACCAATCACAGTTGCAAGGTGACATGAGGCATGCCATATATACACTCATAGCCTATCGTGAGTCTCGAGATCTTTATCTATGTTTATCCAGTTGCCCCTCCCCTTTTCCTGTCCAAATATTTTAGCCTTCCATCTCTGATTGAGCCCCCCCCCCCCCCCGTCTTCGTCATTACGCACCATTACGTTGCGACCACACCAATTAAAATTCAGGCTGTCTCGCAAATTCGGGAATAGCGGGAATAGAGAAAAACTGCCTTCAATGGTCGGGAAGAGTTCACAGTTCGATGCGATCCCGCCTGGAGCGAACTAGTAGGCCCTACCCACCCAGCGAGTGACGTAAGTTTAGTTGGCGAGCTCAGATGCGAGTGCAATGGTTGGGGGGGGGAAAAACGCATAGGTCAGTTCACATATCTGTGTGATCCCGTCTGGGGCAAACGTTGGACGTTTTATGGAGTTTTACAACGCTTGTGATCACTTTCACGAGAGTGGCTGATCCTTGACGCGGCGGGCCGTTCTTTGATCTCAAGTTTTAACTCTTGGTTGATTAGCTGTGCCCTCCCGGGTGTTTGTTCCCTAAATTATGATCAGAAATGCCGGCACTTACCGCTTCGTTAAGCTTCAAAAGTATTCAAAATGTACTTTAAAAATACTCAAAAGTACTTTTATAAAAAGTATCGGAGTACAGTAAAAGTACTGATTCTCAAAATGTACCGGAGTACAGTAAAAGTACCGAAAATTGTAACGTAAGTACAAGTACCGGAGTACTTGTACTCCGTTGCAACCAACTCTGATCACAAATCTTGCACGCTCAAGTGTTTCGATCTGATTCCGCCGCCAAAAGCTTGTAAAACAAATGTTTGAACTGCTCTGGTACTGTTTGTACAGATGTCATTCAAAAGCCGTTTTTGGGTTTTAAAAAATGTCTTTCAAGGTAACAATATTTTAAAACCATTTAAAATTCTCGAGTTGTCAGACAGAAGGAAAAAAAATCCTGAATGTGTACTTTATCCATCTGCTGAGTTGAAAGCACTTTTTTCTTCAGTTTACTTTTGTTCTTTATGTTGAGAGTTCTAAAAAATTAAAATTTGCTCTGGATTTAGTACTTTCTTCATATTTCTCCAGAAGCTAACATTCGAATACCTTTGTTTTTGTTTTTCTTGTATTGGTCTTTCAATTCATCCATGAGAGCAAAAGGAAATTTCAGTATTCTTTTCACAGCATTCTTGCTCTCTGATAAGGCGTTATTTTTTCTTCTCTGTACTGTTTTCATTGCAAACCTACATTTTAGTCTAGAAAAATAAAACACACTTGAGGATGAGGCATCCGTTGTTTTGTCATCAGCATTGTTTGATTTCCTCTTCAGATTTGTGTCTTTCTCCGTCGTTCTCCATTCCATACATGCTGCCCTATAGTCTCTTGAAATTATACGAACGACAGGTTTCCTTGCCCTTTGTTCTTTGTCTTTGATGCAGTTCTGCTTTTCATATCGCATGTAGTGCTGTCTCTTCACTGGGTTCTTGTTTTGCCTCTCTCTGTCTCTCCTTTATTACTTTTTTTTCAGCAGGAGTCAGCTTTGTCTCTGGGGGAAAATAGCAAATATTTATAAAAAGTCCTGTTTGAGAAATCAACTATCAATAGGGCCTGCCCTTCATACAATTAATCTAGATCTAGCATAAGTGGCATAGTGCTGAAGTCAACTAAGCTAAGCTGATTTTAAGTGTGACAAATTTTCTGCGAAGAAGATTCTTATTTCTTACTTCTGTATCTACATCTCTGCAAAATGCACTTCTAAATCTGCAACTAAATAAAAGATCTAGATCTAGACCTACTTTTAAATAACTTTTTGGTTCAAATGGTAAAATGGTAAATGTTTAACACCCTTATGAGATTGTTTCAGAGGTGGGACCTCCGAGTTTAACGTCCTCTCCGAAAGGACGGAGCCAAGTGGGGAATTCGTTTTAAGTGTTTTTCTCAAGAACTCAACGTTGGACCGAGCTGAGGCTCGAACTCTTAAACCCGCAATATCACGATTACTTAGAACTCTTTGATACCATTTTTCAGCATAAAAGGTTCTAGACTTTGGTGAAACGTGGGTGGTTGGCGGGGGGTCTGGTGTGGTTTGCTTCTTCTTTCCTATGAAACAGCTATCGTCCTTATCTCCCCTTTCTTCTTTTTTATGTTTGTTACTCTCTTGTAACACCTCTAATCTTCTGGCGTTCATATGACCATATACAGTTGCGAGCGCCGTAAAACCTCCACTAAAACTAAAAGAACTTTGGTGGAACTAAATTAGGTTGCATTGTTACTATCATCGATGTAGGAAAAATGGGAGGTTTTGTCTTTCATTTTACTCGCTATTGCTCTCAGTTCCATCCTGTTACCTAAATTACAGAATGACGACACAGGAGTTTGTCGAAAAAGTCATACACATCTTTCATGATAAAATAACTATTCTGTTTTGTTTGTGCTTAAATTACCCATTTTTAACCCGAACTTTGGTCAGTTTAGCTATTTGACACGTACCCCTCCTTCTTGCTATCTTGTATTTTCTCCTGTTACTCTCAATTCCGTCCTGTTACTCAAAGTTAGAAATTACAATTCAGGTGTTCTGTTGAAAAAACACCAACGTACGACTCTATTAAATGCAGATTACCTCACATTCTAAACCAAACTGTGGTCAGTTAAGATATTGAGCTAAGTTCCCTTCTCTCCTGTTACTTTTTATTCTCTCCTGTTACCAAAACAGTAACAGCAAAACCATGATTAATATTTGTTATTTGTATGTCGCCATTGTTACTTTTATCAGGCCATAAATGGAGAATTCTGAGTGAAAACAAAAGCAAAAATAGATCTTGAGAATGTCACAGGTAGGAATGCCAAATTGATACCGGTACTAGATCTACTTCATTTAGGTATAGTGGAAATTACACATGTGAGCAAAGATCCAACACAACTCGGGGCTAGTCAACTACTAAATCGGGCATCGATATTTCACGAAATAGTACTCCGAGTTCCTGCTGACAAAAAGTTTAACGGGTGCTTCCCGCGACAGAGAAGGCAGAGTGTGTAAGTTTTTAGAAAAATCCAGGGCAACAGATGGCAGAGAAGGCAGAGTGTGTAAGTTTTTAGAAAAATCCAGGGCAACAGATGGCAGAGATGGCAGAGTTTGTAAGTTTTTAGAAAAATCCAGGGCAACAGATGGCAGAGTGTGTAAGTTTTTAGAAAAATCCAGGGCAACAGATGACAGAGATGGCAGAGTTTGTAAGATTTTAGAAAAATCCAGGGCAACAGACGGCACAAAACATGATACAAATTTCTCCCTGCGAGATGAATAAAGATTGTCAATTGTCATAGGTACTGTTCGTCTTATGCCCCCCCCCCTCCAACAGAAACACACACAGGAGTATGCGCGCGCACGCTCACACATGTGCATGCACGAACAGGTTTTTCAAAAAATAATTCCCCATATTGCTAAATAAACTGAAGGATATAGGGACACATTTGTAAACAAAGTACAATCTGCCATTCTATTCTTTGTGCCTGTGCCATTCTTTGTCAATGACAGATGGTCACGGTCAAGGCCGTCAAGGTTACCAAAAGTTGTTTTTTTTTTTTTACCCTCAGTAATGTAAAAATATTCTTCAACTCATAAGCTTTCAGAAAATGTCTTCTATTGCAATTTTTAACTTTCTTTTTTTTAAAACTCTAGTTTTTGTTCGTTCTTTTTCAGGTGTTTCAAATCTATCCCAAACAGAGGCGCTTTTCTCCGGATGAACTGGACTAGACCATCCTGGCGTCAAGTACAATGAAAACGGCGGAAAAAAGATCCATTGTGGAAAGACAGCATGCAAAGTCTGTTCTAACGAAGGATATTTATAATTGTGCCAGACTGTTTGTTGGGGGTGGGGGGAATTCCGATGGGGATGCATG
Organism: Aplysia californica; assembly: GCF_000002075.1. Classification (NCBI taxonomy): domain Eukaryota; kingdom Metazoa; phylum Mollusca; class Gastropoda; order Aplysiida; family Aplysiidae; genus Aplysia; species Aplysia californica. The sequence goes on along the minus strand of NW_004797403.1, from coordinate 1,415,451 downwards.
TCAGGGGATTTTGGATGGTGTTGTGCAAGAGGATGGCTTTGGGAGGGTGGGACAGGATGAAAGTAGGGGTTTTTATTTTTTGTGTTTAACAAACCAGAGCTATGGGGGACACTCTACGTAAGTTCCCTGAAGTCCTAGTGATGGACTGCACCTATAAAATAAACCATTTTCTTTACCCTTTACTCGCAGTTATGTCTTTAGATGGGGATGGTCAGGGTATGCCTGTCTTCCATGCCATTTTATTGCGGGAGGACAGGCATATCCTGGCACAGTGTTTAAAGCTTTTGTCAGATCAATATGAATTATGACTGTTCATTGACATCCTGTTTTGTCATAGATAAGGATATGGCTGACATTTCAGCTATTGGCACAGTGTTTCCTGGCTGCGAGTGAACCTGTGCCAGTTGCACATTTCTCAGGCAGTGGAACGGCATTTGAGGAAGTACCTCTGACAAGGGCCCGGGGCTGTAAAAGCTGTCTTAGACACTTTTATGGCCCAGGTCCTTACAGAGTCTGAGGACGAGTTTTAGGGTCTGAAGAGTGACATTGAAAATTTAGTGCCTTCTGATGTGGCACAGTTCTTTGAGAGTAATTTGTGGGCCAAGAGACACCTGTGGGCTGCCTCCTGCAATGTTAATGTTACAAAATTGCGTGCCACCTCGACAAATGCGCTTGAGACCTACCATTCCAAAATTAAGAAGACAGTGAATGAGAAGATAAGCCTGAGTAGGATTCTGAGGAACATCATCGAGTTTGGTGATTTAAAAATTATGAAGGCTAATAGATTAAGAGTTGTTTTGTCTGTCTTTAGGGTCTATGATGCCTCAGATTCAAATCCATTTGCAAGATCTGTCACTAGCTGCATGACTAGGTTCAGTGCAGATCTTGTGAAGAAAGAGCTGCGTCTTTCTGATGGAGTTGAATATGAGGTGTGATCAGAATCCAGTGATGGCACCTTTGTTGTCAGCTACAGGGGAGGCTGTACACGACAACATTGGTTTCATGCACTTGTAGCACGTTGGGTCACATGAGACTGCCATGCCGACATATCTTTGTGGACTGTCGGCTTTCAGATTTACCAGTCTTGGACTGGAGCCTTGTTCCTGACAGATTCAGGTATGACTATGAGACCATGCAGGACACTATAGATACTAGTCACGCAGCAGACTGTGTCACAGTTTCAGTTGGGCCGCCGTGTTATTGTTCAGCTGAGGGTAGGTGCAGGAAGGCAAGGGGGATATGTGATAGAATTGTTGATTTTTTTTATCTATTTGTGGTGAGAGGGAATTTGGGGAAAAGATAGTGGAGCTTGAGAGTCTGTGATAGGTAGTTGGTAAGAGGGAAGGGAACAGGTGGGTGTGATAAATGAGTTGAGAAGGGATCAGATAGGAGGCAGGGAGTTTGGAGAGGATCAGCGCGTAGGAAGAGGAATCATGGTGTATTTGAGGAGTTTGGAGGGGATGAGGGTGTGGGGGAGAAATTAAGAGGGAATCAGTGTGTGGGGGAGGAATTAAGAGGGGATCAGGGTGTAGGAAGAGAGTTGGGAGGGTAGTTTGAGGCCTCTTCCTGGCCGCTTATGAGGAGGATGGTGAAGCCCCGTGGCAGGCTGTGCATCAGTCGAAGTTTCACTAAGAAACGTCACAGAAAGTTTCCAAAGAAGTTTTGTAATTTGTCTTTTTGTGAGAAGCAATCCTTGCTGATTGCGTATGTTTCTAATTCTGCTTCTTCCGCAGATCGTTTACTTTCTATAGATGATGTCAAATCCTACCGATATTTTGGGGATATTGTATTAGATAGTAGTGTGGAGATTGACATCATCAGACTGTTTATTTCTCTGCTTGAGATGCAGTTGTAGTTGTTAATGGTGTAGAAAGTAAACGGTGTGATAACTTATTTCATTGGGGTGACTGCAAAGAGCAGGACGATCTTACGATGAAAATGGTGCAGTGTGAGAGGTGCCTTGTGTGGTTCCACTTTGAGTGTGTTGGCTACAGTTCAAAGAAGATGGTCAACTGGTTTTGCGAGCCATATTACTCTCATTGCTGAGTGCAAGCCACAGAAGCTTTTAAACTGTATTCCTACTCCACTTTTGTTCTATATTCTTATATTCCACAATTCTTATGTATTGAACTGGCAGCATGCCATACGTGTCTTCTTATTCCTCAATTCTTTGGCAGCATGCCACGGGTGTCTTCAAATTCCTCAATTCTTCTGTATTTGAATTGGCAACATGCCATCTAGGTGTCTTTTTTTTCCACAATTATTCTCACAATTTGTATTTTCGAATTAGCAGCATGCCACTGGTAGGCTACCTTCTTATTCCACAATTATTCACTTTCCACTCTTACTCTCACAATTTGTATTTGAATTGGCGGCATGCCTCGGGGTGTCTTCTTATTCCACAATTGTTCACACAATTTACAATTTTTAAAGGTATTGTTGGTTTATTTGGTGAAAAATAAATTTTCATTTTTGAGAAGCCCTCATGAAATTATATATGTTGGATTATGAATAATATGCTTTTGGAAAATGTTCATTACATTGGTTTTATGTAATAAAAACGTTTTTCAATGAATTACTTTGGTGTTGGATTTTTATATATAGGCCTATATATAATCTAAACCCCGTCAGTCGGATTTATGTTCCCCGATAAGCGTATTTCGGCACCTCGCCTTTAGAGACACTAGAGAGAGGGAGAAGCAAGATTCTGATATATAATCTAAACCCCGTCAGTCGGATTTATGTTCCCCGATAAGCGTATTTCGGCACCTCGCTTTCAGAGACACTAGAGAGAGGGAGAAGCAAGATTCTGCTGTACGATATATATGTGTTTTTGAAAAGTCTTTTTTATTGGGGGGGGGGGGGGGGGGGGGGTGACATGCACATGTGGGTCATACTTTATCTAAAATAAGTGGGCAGTTAGCGGGTGCTCTGGTGTGGTTTGCCCCTTTTTTCCTATTGTCCTGATCTCTCCTCCTTTTTTTGTGTTACTCTGTTGTAACACCTCTAATCTGCGGCACTTCTATGACCTTATTGTGTTGCAAGTGCCGTAAAACTCTTACTAAAACTAAACTAAAATTGTCTGCCACATGATACAATGTCTCAAGCCCCAAAACCAAAATTTATCCGGAGAGAGAAAAACTGTTTCATTCTTTAAAAATTGCACGTACACTTTGAAACTGGTTATGAAAGTAGAAAGAAGGAAAAGACATTATTGATTGGTTGAGACGAGTCATTCTGTGAAAAGGTGTTTTTGTAATGAGATAATTGGCTAGGCGCATTGTTCCATTCCTTTTTTTACTCTGATACAATGTACCAAGTTCTCGCGCACTGCTGTTTATTACTTCAAAAGCGGGGTTTGCTTGAAGACAAATCATCATTCTGCTTATCATAGCTTTCTTAGGTATTATTGATAGTTTGTAGATCTGTGAAGGATAAAACATATAAGGTCAGACAAGAAACAGACACACACACACACACACACACACACACACACACACACACACACACACACACACACACACACACACACTCACTCACACACACATACACTCCTGCACATAGATAAATATATTTCAAAATACTTTAACAAAGCAGTTCTCTAAAGTGTCATAAAAAGCATGGGCATCAGCCAGAATTAATGGTTTCAGCCGATGTAAATGTTGATATTTTGTACTTTAGATTCGTCTTCTTTGTAAGTGTAGTGCTGGGACAGTGGTGCTTGATGGCATGTGGTTGCAGATTTGGGCTTGTCTTGTCAGTCGTCAAAGAAAACGAGCTTGTACTGAATGTCCCCTTGTGAGAAATAGCGGGAGTGCTCGTATGTCGACCGCTTTTCCGTCCCTGACTTTTCTTCCTGGTCGAATGGTCGAGTATTCTTGTGCCAATGAATATTTTCTGAAGAAAATATATAGTCTAGGTATTTGACTTCATATGGCAGAGGGCTTTGATGCACCAACCTGAAGACATTAACATACATATGTAGTCAGAAGGTATGTGTATAAGAGCGTTTTTGAGGGACGGCTCAATGACGCTATGAACACTATCGAACTCCATTTGAGTGAGCCCCATTGTGAGATATTTCTGTTCAGTTGTGATGTTGAACTCACGAACTAGAGCTGAGATGACACTAGCGATTGAGGCTTTTTTTATTTTGGTAAATGCATCCATCACAGTACAGTATTATTCTGCCATAGGATTTGGCAAAGGATCGTATTGTCCTCGATGCAAGATGAAAATTCGTCAGAAGTTAGTCCATCTTCAACCTCACGGCTGACATAACATTTCACGTCCTGGATTGTCATATTGTAGACAGTAAAGCAATTCACGGAAAGCTTTGTTCTATAGGGCAGAGTGGAGACCTTGAGCATGGGACACAAGACACACTGAAGACCTATGCAGACACGCCCCCTCTGACGTTTCCTTTGTTTAGGTTTCCACTGACTCCACTGTTATCTTTTAATCCATTCTTTCTCTTGTCACGCTGCCTGTTTACTTTCTTTGTGAACTACCCACGCACCTTTTGTTAAGTTGCCTGTTTGAAACCCGACGCAGATGTTTGTTTCTGGCTGGAAAAAACACAAAATTGTTTTGGTTGAACTCGTTCCTGAATATGGCGAGCCCCACAGTGTAGGTCTTTTACTCTCTACACATTTTGTTACATAAAGTCTGTATACGTCGATCAAGCTTTTAAACTTTGGTTCCAAAAGCAACTTTGAGGAACTGTCTTCATTAATCACTGGTTACATTTGGGAGACAGTGTAGAAATTGTTCATGCAAGAATAAGTTGGACTCTCCTGCTCTGTCAGAGTGTGAAGTAGCCCTCAATGATTTGTTTCTTCTTTGGCTCGATTATGTTCTTTCTGCTTTTGTTTTTGTAAGAGTTTTACGGCGCTTGCAACTGCATAAGGTCATATAAGCGCCAGAGGATTAGAAGTGTTACAAGAGAGTAACAAAAATAAAAAAGAAGAACGGGAGATAAGGACGATAGATGTCTCGTAGGAAAGAAGGAGCAAACTATTTGAATCAGCACATTCATAAAGACTGAGGTGTGAATATTTATCATCATGACCTCTGCTTTTGCAATTGTAAGGTTAAATTGCTAACCCCCCCTCCCCCCCCACCTCATCCCCGCCCTAAAATGTGGGATCAAAGCTTTTTAATTTGTCTTTTCAAACTAAAGACATTTTTGGCTTGTTTATTAACATCTCTTCCTGGCGGAGTTTCGAAGTCAATTACGAAGGCAAAAATTAAGAAACCAAGACTGAAGAAATTCGAGTAATTGAGACTGAACACTGAGTGATAATGTAACGATGAGACATTATCTTTTCCGTTAATGAGTCAAGCAACAGCCCATCATAAATTCAGTCTCTCCCACTAAGCATCGGGTCTCCCTTCAGAAGTCTTAATAGTGCAATAAATTATTACCACTCTGTCTACATCAGCTGACCCAAATGTGTACATATTTTCGGCACATCCAAGAGACAACATCAGAATGTCTCTTAGACGCAGTTTTTGTTTTTGCCACTGGACCGTGTGGCCATAAAGCGTTCATCTATGCTGTCCAGCAGAGCGTAGCTTGTGATCTTGGAGCACGACGGCCTGCACATGGCACATTGTGTTTTCTTGCTTTTTTCAACATGTAGAATGTGAATTTCGACAAAATATTTCCTAACCAACCGATACCATAGATTAAGAAACAGCAAAAAATTTTTTTCAAAATTTTCTGGTTGTGACTTTGTATCATGTGGCTTACGAAATAATACTATTCAGAGCCGGGTCTCTCTCTCTCTCTCTCTCTCTCTCTCTCTCTCTGTCTGTCTGTCTGTCTGTCTGTCTGTCTGTCTGTCTGTCTCTCTCTCTCTCTCTCTCTCTGTCTGTCTGTCTGTCTGTCTGTCTGTCTGTCTGTCTGTCTGTCTGTCTGTCTGTCTGTCTGTCCGTCTGTCTGTCTGTCTGTCTGTCTGTCTCTCTCTCTGTCTCTCTCTCTGTCTCTCTCTGTCTCTCTCTCTCTCTCTCTCCTCCCCCCCCCCCCCGACTTCCTTCTCTTTTTCTTCTAACTCCATGTTTGTGTGTTTTGTGTTTGTCTACACGGATCTTATAAGTAGATAGGAAGATAGATTTAGAGCAATTCCCTGATAACACTAGCTTCACAGAAACAGAGAATTTCTTAATATTTTTTTATATTGAGGAAAGTTGCAATGCTTAGAATAAAGAGGGGGGGGGGGGACCACGAGGATTTGAAATCCTTTCAAGGTGACAAGAATTTAGTATTAAACAAAGTCTACAGTATGTGTGTGGGTACATTATATAACTATCCACCTGTTTTCTTTTTTTGCCTTACATGATATGGATATGCAGACATATCTGCACGTAGTCATGCTCACACTTCAGACATCGTTTTTCCTTTCCATTTCACTCAGATATATTCAACTCATGGGCACAAAACATTCCAATTCGAGATTTGCATTCCAGGACATGGTAATTTTGATGTATTGATGCAGATTTTGTTCTGTCTTTATTCTATTCTAAGAAGCCTTAGTCAAAGATGAAAGTTCTTATTGTCTTAATGAATTAAACCACAATCAACCCCTAAGCTGAGAGAAAATTTTGTCTAGCATGACGATTATAATTCGATAAATATTTCACAGGTCCTTAAATGGTCACTTTTAAGCACAAGGGGGGCTATCCCAAAAAATGCTGTTTGGAGAAAATCAAAGGTAAAATTTTGGACCCTTGTTCACTTTTTAAAAAAAATAAGTAGAGTTTTCTTCATAACCAAACAAACGTACCCAGCAATGAAACCAAACTTCTCCTATAGGTAGGGCAGTGCCGACTTTTGGTGTAGGTCACGATTTCTGGAAACCCCCGAAACCTGGGTTAGTCCCGCTTGTCCTTAAAAGCGACCAAATAATCTGCCTGTTGGCGAATGTGGAAAAATGTAGAAATAACCTAGGCCTAGATATCTTCTGTTTGTTTGGGTTTTATTTTTTGCTTCCTGTCTTTTCTTGTTCCTTTGCGCATCAAGTTTTCATGTGGACTTTTTTTGCAGGATGCTACCAGAAGTTCCTACACTATTCTATACATTATGTCTGTTACGTTTGTCAGTACGTCATGCCTTTTTTTCCCTCCACTAACTTGCCAATAATATTATTAGGATGTGCTTTTCTCTCTTACTTGGTTTTCAAAACCAGAGCTCATGTACATGTATGGGCATTATTTTCCTTTTTTCATGAATTTAGAAATGAAACTTTTGATAATACATGTACTTTATCATGCATGCTTATATTATGTATAAAAATAATGTAGCGTTTGTCAGGGTAAAAGACTGTATGTTGTTATAGTCTTGTATGATGATACTAATCTGTGCCTTGTCTGTGTTTTTCTCTTTCACAGATCTGTCTGTTCCTGAAGGACCATGGAAGCAGTAGGGATGGCGAATTGTCCTGTTGCAGCTGTAGATGTACCAAAGGTGGAGAAGCCGAGAGAGTTTTTCATGCGTTTCGAAGAAGGCAGGTTGTATCATATGGGTTTGATATACCAAACCTGTCCTTTGGATTTCAGATGAGAGAGAATACTGTCCTATTTGCTGTTGACTTGGCAGGGAAGAGGCAGACGTATAAGTTTCATATACAAGGGAGGGATGATTGTATCTGTGTGGAATTAGGAAAGGCATGGTACAAGGAGTTTTTGGGTCGATTAGGGTGAAGAGTGGATGTCTGGTTCGGGGTCGAACGAGTTTTAAAGGTGTATGATCTACTGAGAGGATATTGGAGGCCAACACCCGAGTCCAGTCAAGAGGATACAGGGTTTGAAGGAAGGGAAATTGGTGCAAAGAGGGTGGGATCTGATGGAGGAGAGCCATTTGGAAAAAGGAGGAGATTGGAAGAAAGGACAGTAGAATTTTCAGTGAGTAAGGCCACAACCATATTAACGCCGGACACGGACGGTCAGACCAGACCGTCTTCGGGCACAAAAGAATGCGCACCGGCTCTTTAGTAATGAAAGGTAACAGAAACGGTTTCGGCTACCATACTGACGCCCGACATCCTGCGTCGTCTCCGGTCAGACCGTCTCCGATAAAACATGTTCTATTGAAGACGGTCCGTCGGGCGAGATGGGAGGTAATTTTAATGATGTTATCTCTGCATAGTTGTGTCCCCTTTCCCGCCTCAATGACACAACACAGAATTCTAGCAGTTCTTGGTCAGCTCTGCATATCTCTAGCAGTTCATTGAAACTGCTGTGTTTCATGCGATAGTATTGTTGGAATTTTTCACAATCCTCCAACAACTGCGGAAACAAATGATGAAATTCACCTAGTGTATCTCGCTCTCTTTGTATGGAATGCACAGAAAGTCTTCTAGTCTTGGTTATCATTTTTTTTTCTGCGTCTCAAAAGCAACAATAGCAACAATTTTTTTCTTCTACCACACGCCATATTTGCAAGACGGCTGTGTCTGACCGCCAAACTCCGGTGTTAATGTGGTTGGCCGCACCCGACGGAAAACGGCGGGTCTGGTCTGACTGTCGGTGTCGGCGTTGATATGGTCCTATCCTATAGGAGCGGAAGAATGTATGGAAGGGACAGGGCCAGTGAGTGAAGGAGGAAACGAAGAAAGAGGATAGTGTGAGGTCTCCTAGTGTAGGGCTTCTTCTTTTTGTGGAAGGAATACGGTCTCCAAGCGAAGGAGTAAGTGACAAACAATTCAGGATAGAACAATTGGGAACACAAAGGGAAAAAGCTGATGGTCTGCAGTTCAGTGATCTATATCGTTCTCCTTCATGTCATCAAGGGCTAGACCAGTGTTTTCCTATCCTCCACAAACCTACTGTTGATGTCTGAGAACTCCACAAACCCTCTACTCTTCAAAACACAATCTGAACCCAAATTTATAACTTATAATGATAAAGAATGGCTTTTTGTTTTTAGCACATATCCCCGCTCAACAGCAACTTCTATGCCCCTTACCCTATATTATTGCCCCTGTAGACCCTATTGCCCTCGGAAACATTTTTGGCTTCCTGGGAAACATACAGTGCAAGCTGCTGATTTTTAAGAGCAAAAACACTAACCAAACTGACAAGATCTTTCCCTGTCTATATTCGGTACCCATTTCCACCTGTGTGAAGTCAGGAAAATTCATGTAATATGCCTTTTTCAAGGATACAATGTTGGACTCTGACAGGATTTGAACCAAAACCCTATGGTTTGAGTCCGAGAGCCTAACCATTCTGCCACTGATTTCACATTCTGTAATATGAACAGGGCTCCATAAAAGATCAAGTCTATGGTGTGATATGGAAACGATAACAATAGATGAATAAATGTATGTTTTTTTAAACTTCAAGATCGGATCACGAATTGTGACATGCATCAAACCCATCGCACATGGTTGTACGAATGCTCTTGTTTTTCCTCCCCAAGTTGTTTTGTCAACAAAATGTGCTCTAATTTTGACTAACAAAAACATTTCAAGAACCCCATTGGATGAACCTGCCAACCCACTGCGGGTTTACCCACCCCAGTTATAGAACCTCCGATCTAGACCATCAACAAGCGCCATGCTGAACTACTCAATCACGATCACATGAGTTGTCAGTACAGACTCCTGCACTTCCAATCTGAGGACAAAATTCTGGACTCAGAAGTTCTAGGATGTTCGAGGCTTTCGAGTAAAGCTTCTGAAAGCTCTAGCCAAATGGTCTGAATGTCAGACTGAAGACTGTCAAAACAGCTTTTTGTTGGTGAATTATGGGAAGGAGAGCACACATTAGAGAATAGAAAGGGGTTGCAAGGACTCTCACAGTGTCTCTCAAAGTACTTGGCATTGATATGACAATAAGACAGAATTTTTAACGTTTTGAAAGACATAATTTTGTCCAAAGTACAGATGCAGAAATGAAATTGGTATTGCACTTCCCAGGAGAGAAGTTTCAACATGAACAAATGTTCAGTTTTAGACAATTGTAAGGACCAGGCTTAGTTTTAGGTATCATTGTTTCTTTTGTGTGTTAAATGCATGACATGGTGAAGTGTTTTTATTTTTGATTGCTTGGACAGTTCTTTCTATTTCCTGTGCAAAATGTTGACCTCAAAACAGGCATCCTGCCAGAGGACGGCAGGGCACATTGGACTATCATGTGGGGACGAGTCACTGGAGAGCCCGCCATGAACAGGAGGCAGTGGCCACTGAGCAGATCTAAGCCAAGACTGGCCTGGGCTGGATTTCCAGCAGAGGCTGCCACAGTTCCACATCCCCATCCCCTCCCATTGCAGAAGTTGGAAGTACTGGGTCTCATCGTGGCGCAAGGGTGAACACACAGTTCAAAATACAATATACAGTCTAGCAAGCACATAGCGAAATTGACGGGATGTCGAAATCTTTTATCTATAAATTTTGCTTTGTACATGTATTGAGTACAAAGAAACAAATGTTTAAAAAAGTATGCCAAACCTGAAAATCTATTGGCTATGTACGTGCTAGACTGTTAACATGTCATGCTGAAATAGGAGCAGACTGTGTGGAGAGGTTTGAACTGGGTAGCCAACACAGTACTACACTCATGAATGTAAAGGGTGAATGGATAGTCAATAGACATGTGCAATAGACATGTGTGCTTAAGTGGGGTGTTTGGTGAAGTTTTTCAGTGGGTTGAATGAAATTCCAACTTTGAAACTCAGTTTCTTTTATGCAAGTGTATTTCTTGTAGTTATAGCTTGTTCACTTTCGTCTGACTGCGGTTAAAACAAGATGAAACGAAATAATTCTGTATAATCTTCTCAGATCTTGGCATATGGGTCTAAAAAAGGTCACTGCAAACTAAGGTTCCGACACTTTTCTTTGATGTTAATCTAAAGAGGGTAAATAAAAATGTAGCAATGCCCACCGATCGCGTTTTGTTCTGCCGATTTTTGGCCCCCGTTCGTGGGACGCACTAACGCAAAGGTTGTTGTCTTCAACTCGCTCTCACTCCGCTTCTCATGAATGGATATGAATGAAACTTGGCAGCCAATCAGAAAAGAGGTCAATCTCGTAGTTCTTGTTCTTGTTTGACATGTACCCATCCTAGAAGCAGTCGAAAACGTTTGCGAAAGTGGTTGATGTGGTGCGCTTTGAAGATTTTTCGGAGCTGTGATTTGTCAAACTGACTGATACGTTGTACACCATTTTTCTTTATTCCCTTAAAATTTCAAGCTTTTGTGTTTAGCGGTTTTGGCGTAATCTTTAAAAATGTGGGAGTAACTAAGGGAAAAAGCGACATTGCCATTTGCGCATACTGGGTGAATGCCCTGCTGCTGGGAAATTTCCACTGAGTGACGTCATCAGCCATCGGTCGCCTCGGGCGCTATAAACGAGACCCCGCTTATGTGAACCAGAAAGGAGGGGAAGGATACTTGAAAACTAAACGGGGGCCTTGATAACTTGCGTTTTTGTTGCATTTTAGTCACAATACAATAGATGTAGTCATTATTATTTGCTTGATTGCATGACAGAAGAATAGAAACAGAAAAGCAAACATCTTGAGAAGTGGTATGGCATTGTGTTTGCGTTATGAAAGCCTATTCCCCCCTCTTGGGAAAGCACACACTTGGACTCGTCCTGTGTGCTCTGTTTGGAAAAGTGAGGCATTAAGATTGTTATTAAAGAGTATGGTACTTATTTAGTCCAGTCTGGGAAGATAGTCCCGTTTATACATTGTTATCGTTCACGCGTGCGTGCGTGAGTGCGCGCGCGTGCATGTGTGTGTGTGTGTGTGTGTGTGCGTGCGCGTGAGAGAGAGAGAGAGAGAGAGAGAGAGAGAGAGAGAGAGAGAGAGAGAGAGAGAGAGAGAGAGAGAGAGAGAGAGAGAGAGAAGGGGGGGGTGTAAATATGTTACATTTATTGTATGAGTTGTAGCCTACACATGCCAAATATTCCCATGACTTGTAAACTATATTGTCTGAACGCATCTTAATCTACCACACAATAGGACACTGTCCAACAATGGAATATACACTGAGACGATCTTATTTTCTAAAACAAAGTATGCATGCTTTTACTAGTACAGAACTGGATTAATTAGACTAATAAATCCAGCTCTCTACTTACATTTTTTTGACAAATTGATCCAGAGCATTGCTTGGCAAGGAAGAACCTTTTATGTTGCCAAGTTTCATTCAAATATCATGACTTTGGGAGAACATATGACTGATAATCTTTGTAAATCTGTAAAGAACGTCACTTTTTTACCTGTTAATGTCTTTACAATTAAAAAAGTATGACAGATATTAAAAATCTGACTGCATGACTAGATTCTTCATTAAAAAATGTACTAGACTGCCAAGTTTCATTTACATATTCCAAGAAATAGGCGAGCTATGACAAACATTGTTTCAAAACGCACTGAAAACCGCCACATTTTTACCTGTAAACGTCTTCATAACTCAAAAAATCTGAAAGCAGGACTAGATTCTGCACTAGAAAATGTACTGGGTTGCCAAGTTTCTTTTAAATACTCCGAGAAATGAGTGAGTTATGACGAATATTGTCTCAAAACTCACCAAAGAACGTCCCATATTTTGCGGTTTTTTCATTATATAAAAGTGTACCAGAAATTAATTGATTAAAAAATCTGTAACTTTTTTGTTTATTGATGGATTTTTAAAATTCAAAAAGTTCCATGCTCAGTGAATATAAAGCTACAAAATGCACCCATCTATTTGCAAACACTTTTTGCAAAAAAAGGTTTTTCGTGGTCATTGCTAAAAAATGTGTCTGCCCCGGTCATTATCAGTCATAAAACGCAGTGTGCTATTATAAGGTACGATGCTCGAAAGCAAAAATGTGACTTTCTATGCAATTTTGTTGTTGTTCTTTTGATAGTTTTGATATGTGTTCTGCTTCATTTTGGATCTAAATACACAACTATAATCAACTATAATTATTTTATTTTGAATTGTTTTGGAGGTGTGTGTGGTTAGATGTGAGCTAACATGACGAGGTTAAGGAATTCGGACCTCAAAATGAGTCGAAACACTTTAGAACAATTAACCTGCTGGTGTGTAGCTGTGAGATTATTTATAGAGTCATTACATTACTCAAGGCCACCTTGCTTTAGTGTCATTACTTCGCCCAAATTTTTTAGATTTTGACCCCCTTTTCAAGCATGAATGGTCGTAATTGGTCGTCTTGTAAACAACTTGGTGTCTATATGCTCAACTCTGTTTGGTACAACATGGGAAGAACAGTAACTCCTAGCCCACTTCAAGCTTGTTTACGTTGACTGTGTTGGCGTGTCCTGCCAGCTGTGTTGTCGTCTGTTGCAGCTATTGGTCTTACAGATTTTCACTTGGATTGACTTTAGTACGTTTTTTTTGTGGTTTAGTGATTTTTTAAGTGTAATTGATCTTCCTCTAGATCAAATCTGTGCTTTTTTCAGCGAGATCTGAACTTCTACATTCTATGTGTGTGTGCAAGTGTTATTATTGTTATTGTTTTTAGTTTTTGTCGTACATTATCTAGATCTAAATCTAGGCCTGATTACGATGGGTGCTAGCATGCTGCCACAGTTGCTCGTGCTTTGAATTTAGCAAAGGATTGTAAAATTCCTGTTAGTGATGACACTGTAGATATGCTCAGTGATTTCTTTGCCTGGAGTTTGGAAGTTGACGATGATGAGGGAAGAAAAAGGATTTTGAGGGGGAGAGTGCTGCTGTTCAACTCGACGAACTCACTCGTCAACGTCTGAGGAGCCGTATTCATCAACAAGCTCTGGTCATGAGGCAAACGGCGCGAAGGAGGACGTGGCTGAGCAAACTTCTGTATCAGTTGTTGATGAGAGCAGAACATATTATGTGAAGCTGCTGACCTGGAGTTTGTGAAAATTGATTCCTTAAAATGTTGTTTGTCGTCCACAGTGAAGACATCAAATTCACAAGACCCTCGTGACTGCATCTGCCAATTCTCCAGACGAGGTTTTTTTTTTACAAAAGGATGCAAATGAGCAGTTTGAGTGGAGGTATGTAGTGATGTTAAAAATACTTTTTCATTTATGATACGTAGGCCTATAGATCTACTTAGCACCTGAACACCTTAGTTCATGACAGGAATTTATTTTGCTTGTATGAACACGGGTGGTTACTGATAAGTAGATCTAGATCTAGGTGTCTCTGGAGGAGTCAGAAAAACGTCTAGATCTAGTTATCCTTTTTATAAGATTTCGATGTGTACAGCATGTGTTGGGTGCCTGTGTTGTTACTATTTTTAATCGCAGGCATGAAGTGACCACAAGTTATGGACATCATGACATGTATGTGTTTGGAACCTTGTGTGTGTGGGTGGGGGAGTGGACTAAAAGATCAACCTAATCTTTTCTCATTATTGAAGCCACGTTGTTTAGAGAATTATAATAATTTCATTCACCTTGAATTCATTTTGTCATTTTGCTATGATTGTCAACTCAATTAATTTTAATTTCATCCACAGACAAAAAAGATTTGATCATACTTGCGTCTTCTCGGCATTGACTCTGCATCTGGGGAAAGCAACACAGCGACCTAAACAAAAACTCCAAATAGAGCGGAAGAGGACACGGTTCGTGGAGTACCAAATAGACAGCAGGATTGTGTACGGAGAGGCATTCAAGTTCCTTCTAGGGTTAGTTTAAAAAAAAATTTTTTACTTGTATTTTTGGCAATGAGTTTTATTATAATGTGGAAATGTACAGACACATTAGCATTTTAGCTTCCTCTGAGCTGGCGGTTGGTGGGCGCTCTAGTGTGATTTGCTTCTTCTGTCACTCTACTTTCGTCCTTTGCTACCTGTCTTATTTTCTCATGTAGTTCAGGGCACTTATTCCTACTGTGTTGCAAGTCCTGTTACTATAAATCGTGAAGCAAAACAGTTACCACACCCTCCCTAAAAGTGTCTTTGATAAATTACTGCATCATGCATGTAATAAATTTGGAGAAAAAAAAATAATGTACCATTTACATGATATCCTTAGCAGTAGCAGTTGAACCAGTGACTAATTTTAATGTCTCTTTGATAAAGAGCGAGCTACTTTTGTATGCCCTTATAATTCCAATGTTTCTGCTTTTTTTTAACAGGGTAAGCACTGATAAACTCACTGCTTTGAAACGCCATTTTCTGGCACATGGGAGAGAACCTCGCACAAAGACAAGGGGAGGACGCACAAAGCTGGCCTTCACTGCGGAAGACACCTCGAGGGCCCTCAAGTTTCTCCACACCTGTGCTGAGCAGCATGCCCTTGGCCTACCAGGGAGGATGCCAGGATTCAAAAACTGGAATGTCCATCTCCTTCCTTCCTCCATGACCTACAAGAGTGTTTGAGGAGAATATTATAATGACACCAAACAAGCTGGTAAGTGGCAGAATTCTTAACATTTTTTTTCAAAAACATCCATTAAATTACAGTCGAACCTGCCATGACGGCCACCTCTATGAGACGGTCACCTGTACCAAAAGCCACTTTCCATTTCCCCCCTTGCGTTTTTTCTATATACAGTCAACCCTGTGTAAGACGGCCAACCATTGTCAAGGAGAAAAGTGGCCTTATAAGACAGGTGGCCATCTTAGGCAGGACTGATCAAGATGAAGAAAACAAACCATTCTCTTCTGAAGTCTCAATCGATTGTTTTTGTTTTCGTTGTTGTTGATTTGTATTTTGTATGTTATTTCTATTTTGTTGCTGATTTTGCGCAAAGGTGACTATAAAACGAAATGTACGAGGTAGACCGAGTGCCGTGTTCAAACAAACACATGGGTCGCCACCACTCAGAGAACGAGCGACGCTTCTGTCACAAGTTCATGTTGACGTCCATTGTTACTTTCTTACGGACTGGGTAAACAGTGACCACTCATCTCACTTACGATTTGCGTATGAGTTCTGGGCAGGGCTTATGGGTAATGAGGGATCACACGCTAACCTAACCAGCAGCTGAAAATTGGTAGCCTACCTATTGGTCAACAGATCTACGCAACATGATCGGTTGGAGGGACTACCTAACAACAACGACAAGTGATTGGATTATGATGGCTCGCCGACAACGCCTGGGGCCAATGCACAATTTATGACAAAACGTAATGGAGTCACTAAGGTGGCCGTCTTAGATGGGTGTTATTGCTTAGTGTGATAGGGGTTGTGTGTTAAAATATGGTGGCCGCGGCCGTGTCGGACAGGTGGCCGTTTTACACAGTTAAATTATATAGAAAAAATGCAAGGGGGGGAAATGGAAAGTGGCCGTCTTATAGAGGTGGCCGTCAGGGCAGGTTCGACTGTAATTTAACTGTGTAAAACGGACACTTGTCCAACGCGGCCGCGGCCACCATATTTTAACACACAAACCTTATCACTCCAAACGGTAACCCCTGTCTTATATGGCCACCTTAGTGACTCCATTACGTTTTGTCATAAATTATGCATTGGCCCCTGACGTTGTAGGCGAACTGTCATAATCCAATCACCTGTCGTTGGTGGTTAAATAGTCCCTTCAACCGATCATGTTGCGTTGGCCCCTCCCACTGTTGACCAATAGGTAACAAATTTTCAGCTGCTGGTGAGGTAAGCGTGTGATCTCTCATAACCCATAAGCCCCTCCCACAACTCGTACACAAATCGTAAGTGAGATGAGTGGTCACTGTTTACCCAGTCTGTAACAAAGTAACAAAGGACGTCAACATGAACTTGTGACAGAAGCGTCGATCGTTCTCCGAGTGGTGGCGACCCATGTGTTTGTCTTACCCTAGCACTCAGTCCTCCTTGTCTGACACATTTCGTTTTATTGTCACCCTTGCACAAAAGCAGCAACAAAGTAAAAAAAAAAGACGGAAAAAACCCAGCGAAAGCAACAACAACAACAACTATAACAACAACAACAACAACAATGCGGCGACCTCAGAAAGGAAGGGTTTGTTTTCTTATCTTGATCAGTCCTGCCTAAGATGGCCACCTGTCTTATACGGCCGCTTTTCTACCTTGACAATGGGAGGTAGTCTTACACAGGTTCGACTGTATATACATTTTTGGTGTTGGCAGTATAGTGTAAGCCTACCTGGCTGGATATCATGAGGTTACAGGTTTGGTGGTCAAGACCTAGGCCTGTTGAAATTTCTTTTCTTTACTCAAGTGAGAATAGATACCCGACTATTGATAGCAAAAGATTTTATTCATTATTTACTTGCTTTTTACTTTTTATGGCTTACTCACATTTCACTTTTTCTGTCCTCTTGTACCTTTGATCATTATTTATGCAAAATACGTGTATTTGCATAGCTTGAGATTTGGTCAAAAACTGATGCATTATTTTTTTTTCTCTCCTTTTAATTTTCCCCCTTATTTCTATTAATTTAGAGGTTTTAGGTCAATAGAACATACAATGTTCCGGAGAATGTGGAAAGTACACGGGCTATATTATGTACATTTTGGTGTGTAAGCCAATGACTGACTTGTGCTTCACTTGTCATAAAAACAACACGTTGGTCCAGAGATCCGTGAACTTACATGAACATAGGTATCATAATATGACAGCTCTTATTTCACTTGATCTTTCCTATTTATCAAGTAAACATAGAAATATTATTTCATGAAAATGGTTTAATTTCTTGTTATCCAGGGTAAAATTATATTATCATTGTAAAACTGAAAGGACTATTTTGTTTCACATCAATTATGGACAATCACTATGCTAAAAAAAAGGAGGACCATTGAGTTGTGTCTTTGAACAAGAGAATAACCCTAGCTCCCACGGGTGCTGCTCAGTGGTGACCAGAAATGGTGTTTGTGTAATTGTATAGTGCGAGTAAAAGGATGTAATGTAATAGTATTGTACTATCATGAGTATATAATGTACATTGTTGTATGAATGTTTGTGTATTATGTTTCTCATGCCATTGTACTCTAAAATTTCCTTGCTGGGATCAATGAAGGTGAATTTCTATTTTCGTTTTTCCATTTCAATGTAATTAAATCTTTAAGCCTTTTTTCAACAAATTCTCTCATTATTTTCCTTCGCCAGATACAGCAATTCTTTCTTTTTCTGCTTCAGATTCTAAATTGGAGGCCCTGGAAATTCAGTGTGGCCTCCTCCAGCTGGTTCAGGCTGGGCGTGCCAAGTACCGGGAAGAGGTGGCAAAGGCCAAGGCTGTTGTCTCCCAGCATGTCCTACAAGGTTTGAGACCTGTTCAAGGGGTAGAGTGGATGCACTATTCCTTTGATTTTGCACAGAAAGTGCATTATCCCTCAAACCCCTGCAACCTGGTCCCATTTATTTCCTGGTGCCAAGGAAGTGCAATGTATTTGGAATTTGCTGTGAAGGCTTTCCCAAACAAGTAAGAGATGCACATGTTTTCAGCTGAGTGCTCAGTATTATACATTTTTTGTTGAAGTTTGATTGTACTTGTGGTACTGTAAGACCATTTAATTGCTATGAAGTACGTTAGGAAATAGTAACAGTTTTGTTAGACACAGATGGCAGGGCTGCCTAAATCTACCTGATTTGTGATGGGTGCCGAAAGAAGAAAAAGAAAAAAAAAAAGGTGCTTCAGTGAACTACCTGATTTGTGATGGGTGCCGAAAGAAAAAAAAGATTCTTCAGTGTTTCCAATCTTCTTTGTTTTTGCGTAAATTCGTACGTTGCGAAAGTTCCGAGAGAGAGAGAGAGATAGATATCCGCACTTGCCTCTGTAAAGAGAGAGAGAGAGAGAGAGAGAGAGAGAGAGAGAGAGAGAGAGAGAGAGAGAGAGAGAGAGAGAGAGAGAGAGAGACTGAGAGAGAGAGAGAGAGAGAGAGAGAGAGAGAGAGATCCGCACTTGCCTCTGTAACTTGTCAGATATTTACGGCAACTCTCAGGAATAAGTAAGTAGTATTGGAAACTGCCAGATTGTGCCTTTCGTGCACTCGACCATTGTCTATCTCTGCCGTTCGGTCGGCAATAGTTTTTCACATGCATATCGGCTAAAATCTGTCGACTCTCGATAGATAATCTTCTTCCTTCCTTTTATTCATTCATTCTTTCTGTCTATCTTCGGGTTTTTGCTGTGGCTGGAAAGTCTGTGCATTTAGTTCATTTATCTAGAAAACAGAATTGTGAATGTAGAGAGAAATCAAAATCTACTTTCACTTTCGTTACCGCTCAGAATTGTCTGATGGTAGTTTGTTAACGTTAGATTTACAGTTAATAAAAAATTGTAACATGCAGTTTATTCATAAAAAACACAGTGTCGCCATACAAATTAAATCTATATTCTCACTGATGTCACTATAATGACAAAAAAAAGGAAGAAAAAGAAAACAAGCATCCTCCAATTTCTAGATTGCCGGGCCCGTCATCGTGACTAGTCAGTGAACCTGTGCGAGTTTGCATCGTGTGAGTGTGGCATGAGTAAGGGACCAGCCGGTGGTTGTTGGGGTAATCAAAGTTCATTCAAAGTAGGAGCATTAAAATTGCAGATCTTCGGAATTGAGGGGAGGCATTTGATGCAATTAAGTCTACGGCAGTAGGATACGGTCGCGGTGCAAGAAACTGATGCTAAAATAAAAGCTATAGGTGGAAGTGGTTTTGACATTCGACGATGGAGTGCGTAAATGAGGGAACATTAGAGTACAGGCTTGATGATTGTATCTTCAAGGTTGGTGTTCCCCGATTTGTCGGATTTATCAGTGATGACAAATTGAATAATGGCAATGAGGAAATGCCATTTTCAATCCTCGAAAACCTCTATGTTGGACGTCTAGGCATCAAGATGGCTTGTTGCTGATTAAAAACTAGTACTGTGATTTAACATTTTGAAAAAAATCAATGCTTCAGTCCATGGTGCAGTGATTCACTGATTGCCTGGTTTTCAGTATCACTACATCCCACGCTCTCATAGTCCTTCCAGCTCCGGGTCTCAGTACACGCTCTCTTCTATTGTCACTTTTTGCTCTGCCGTGAGCCTAACTATAAAGGTTTTA
Source organism: Aplysia californica (assembly GCF_000002075.1). Taxonomy (NCBI): domain Eukaryota; kingdom Metazoa; phylum Mollusca; class Gastropoda; order Aplysiida; family Aplysiidae; genus Aplysia; species Aplysia californica. The sequence goes on along the minus strand of NW_004797403.1, from coordinate 1,395,498 downwards.
TTAATAAGTTTTGCTTTGCAAGTTTTTTAAAATCTGTGATTCCTGAAACCAAACATGGTTTTGGCAGTGTTGTTGTTCTTGCCTCTCCTCAGGCCCAGATCAGGATTCATTTTGTATTTTTAGGGCAAAACTAGATGTAGTTAAAATTGTCTGTCATACCTAAGTCACAAAAGACTTATCATTGTCCTATACGAGTGTCGGAAAATATGTTTTAATATAGTTTCTATTGGTATGGGCTAGGGGTTTTGAAGTCAGTTCACGGTGCACAGAAACAGGATACTTTAGTTGAGAACTCAGGTAACCAGTGGCGCGCTGACCTGTGACGGTGAACGGGGTCATCGCGTGGGCA
>NW_004797403.1:1389165-1393655 GCF_000002075.1 Aplysia californica | reverse complement strand
ACTACTTGGTGGGTCTTACGGCACCACTGTAATTTAGACTGTAAATGAGACGATTTTATCAAGAACGCACCCCTGATCCCCCAAAAAAAGGTCAATGGGTACCGGGCGAGGTGATAAATCACCGCCGGACAGCAAGAGCCGCGGTACAACTAAAAGGCGCGATTTCGGCTGATTTCGTGCGCCGTGAGTTTGGCAGTCACCCTACACTCAATTCCAGATTCAATACTGAATGATATGTGTCTTGAACGATAGTCCATAAATGCTTTAAAAAAACAACAACCTCGCCTCATTTCATACACACTGTTCATCTTAACTTGTTCACACCCAAACACCCCCTTCCCCTCCCCACATATTATATAAACACTCACGAGAGCATGCTGGCGTGCACACTCACTCTCTCACACGCACACACACACACACACACACACACACACACACACACACACACACACACACAAGTTTTCAAAATATTATTACCCAATATCAAGAAAAGCACGCGCGTTCGATGGGGCAACGATCATCTTTTTTGTTCCTTCTTTGTCTTTGTACTACCTGATTTTGGGCCAAAATACCTGAAACTGACCATGAATTTACCTGAAATGGGAACTTTGAGGTTGGCAGCCCTGAGATGGAGATCACCACTCTAGGGTGCCCACTCTCCGCAGCAAGTTTTTAGTGTTGTAGCTCTGATGATGATGATGATGATGATGATTATTATGATGATGTGATGATGATGATGGGGAGGAGGAAGATTCATAAGATGAGGTATTTTTTTCAGTGGTTTGGGTAAAATTAACTCAAGCAATGATATGTGATAGTGTATGAATCAACATGCCATAACGTTTTAAATTGTCTCTTATTGGTATTAGTATTAAGCACATCGACTTAAGTTCACTCAGTTGCTGCTCACTACGGTCCAGCCATAGTATGTTTGTAAAATTGCTTTATGTGACTGAGATAGTGTAATGTAACTTGTAACACAATGTGGGTTCATGGTCATGAATATTATTGTGTGCCAATTTTATGTCTCGTGCATTTTGTTCTCATGCCATTGTAAGTACTGCCAATTTCCCTGGGATGAATGAAAAATGTAATTTTGTTGTTCCAGGTCAACTACCTCATTGACGAGGGTGTGTTGGTAGGCAAGGGAAGCAACACAGTGATCTCACTCCTCCATCACTTCTTCGAGACTCATGGGCTTGGGGAGTCAGCAGTATCACTACATTGTGATAACTGCTCAGGCAAAAATAAAAATGGGTAAGTAATAATACCCAAATAATACAACATTTCAAGACATCTCTGTTTATCTTTAGATTTACTTTCATGTCAATGTTTGTTTTGTAATCCTGGGAGTAGCTGGTGAGAACTATGGTGGGTTAGTACTTGTTGCTTCACTTTTACCCTGATCTTGTTCTTCTTTTCTATTTCTTTTGTGTGTGATCATGCTGTCTGTGTGACAGTGTGAGACATATGTATTTGAAAGAGTCATAGAGAGGAGTATGTGTGTGTGTGTGAGAGAGAGAGAGTGAGAAAGAAAGGGAGTGGGGGAGGGATAAATGTTCTGGTATATATCCACGCACATTTCTTTTGTTGTTCAATAAAGTTTATCTTATCTATCTTGTTACTCTCTTGTAATCCTGTTATTGGCCCCATACAAATGTAGTACAGAATCAAACTCAAACCTTTAGTTTTTGACCCAAAAATGTGCATCCTCAGGTTTGTTCTGGCGTACTTAAGACGGAGGGTTCTGAGGGGCCTTCACACAGAAATCACCCTGAACTTCATGATTGCTGGCCACACCAAGTTCTCGCCAGATCTGTGCTTTGGCCTCCTCAAGAGGAAGTTCCAGCAGGCTGAGGTTCATTGTCTGGAGGGTATGTGCAGAGTGGTGGAGGAAAGTTCATCGGTCAATGTGCCTCAACTGGTTGAAACTGAGGATTGAACTGTCTCTGTACTGACGTACAACTGGCAGACCTTCCTGGCCGACTTTCGTACCGTGCCAGGCATGAAAAAAATACATTATTTTTGTTTTGCTGCTGACCATCCTGGTGTAGTCAAACATGCTGAAAGCTTTGGGGATCCTCTTGTCTCAATGACACTCTTACGAGGAACAATGAAACAAGGTTTCCTCTCCATATTGCCTGCACCAGGACTGTCACAGCAGAGAAGGGAGTATCTGTATAACTCCATTAGGGAATTTGTTACTGATAATAAGAAGGACATCACCTGCCCTCCTCCATAATCATTTATTGCATGTTAAAATTTTTGTTGATTGTATTGTACCAACAGTAACTGTAATGATTAGCTTTTATGTGTGTGGGCGTGTGTCTGCCGTCGTAAGGGAAAACGATGAATGGTCCTGCGCTGGTAGCGAGGCAAATTTTTCAGGAGAGGCAAAAACTGTTTTCACTTTATAACTCTTCTATTTTTCATTCTTTTAAGCTGTAATTCACCAGATATCTGATTGATGTGTTCATACAGCAGTTTCTAAAGTTTGAATCGTTTAGGTTAAAAAGTAGCAAAGTTATTCGACATTTGTCGATCTCCCTTACATTGCGCACCCGCAGGTGAGCCTTGCGATGTAAACGAAAACGACGAATGGTACGGTTCGTCGTTCTCCCTTACACTCGTGAACGTTTATGGGCGAAGGCGATGGTCAGTTGTGACGCATTATGGATAGTAATGACTGTGTACTGGTTACTACAAATAAAGATAAGACGTATACAAACTAGCTATTATACGTATAAAGTTAGGTGTTTGTTATATTTCAATCGTAACTCGGTAAACATCCTTCGTTTTCTTTCCTCGCTTGGTTAAATACTACACAGTCAGTGTACAAATCAGAAGTGCACACATTTTCAACAGCTTGATTTAAAACTGTCTCATTCGCAAACAAAGTTTGGTCTCCATGATATCTCTTTATTGTATTCTCTTCAGAAGCGAGTTGTACTTTTATTTTCGCTAATTGCAAAATTTTCCCTGCACGACCAAAGGGATCAACAATGTTACAATGTCAATAATACAATCAGATCATTGCAAAGTCAAACTTTCATGTAAAAAATGTAACAATCTGAAAAGACTCACAAACGCTTTCGGGAGAGGTGATGCGACGCTTTGTATTTAATAAAGGATTCAGTTGATCGGATCGGAAAACATACCACAAAGTAGAGATCGACAAGGACAGTTTGAATCTGCAAGACATTATACTCGATTGTAACGTCCATCAAGTCAAATAAAAATCGCAAAGCAAGACTAAGTGTCACCACAGTACGTCCACTTTTTAAGTTCGACAAAGAAATTTACTCTCATAACGCAGTGTCATTAATTGCTTGGTAATTCTATAATGATGTCGACCAGTGACAAGTGCTAGACAAATTGCGGCACTATAACCATCGTTGGGATTTGGGATGTCAAATGACTGGACAGCAAACTAACATGACATTAGTCTGTGAACATCTGGGGGACACTAATATGCAGTGCTAATAAATTTCTCCCTAAATACTTTTTTGACCCTCCCGTCCCCACCCCTTTCCCCCTGTTCCAATCCGTTTTCCCCTCTCTCCCGCCTGCTCTTGTCAATTCACATCATCAGCATAGGCCTCGTACATGAAGACAGACAGAAAGATACACTAAGTGATACATTCTTATAAACTTGGTAGACGGTACTCCGGGGGAGGGGGTGGTGGTGTATTTGTTTGCAAAAAAACCTAGTATGTTTGTACTGACGCAACAGTGACCAACTGTCATTCGTCGCCCATGCCGAATTTGCCCAGTGGCAGAGACCAGGGGACAATGCCGAACGAGCAGTAATCCTTGACCGATCAACCATTCGTTGTTCTCCCTTACACTGAGCTCTGGCTCGGATCTCGCCAGTGTACGGGAAAACGACGAACTCTCAATTACGCAACAACGAATATGACAAATTTTTTTCCACCATCAGATGCAGAATGAAATACTCTATGAAATATATAAAAATTAAAAAATTGAAAAATTTTGACCATTCGGTGTTTTCCCTTACGACGGCAGGTGTGTATGTCTGTGTGTGTTTGTAAGTTTCTTTGGTTTGAGTTTTTCATCTTTGTAATCATTTTACTGCGCTCGCAACAGCATAAGATCATATTAGCGCGTGGGACTCATTAAACATTTTCAGTTTGTAGGAAGCCCACTCTTGTCGATTTTAGGACCACCAAGGCATCTTTAACATGTACGACTTGCACACAGGACCTCAGAGATTTTTCTCCCTTATTCAAGAAGGCTAGGTGTTTGATCTTACTGACTCTAGTTTGTGGCAGGGTTGGTGATTTTTAAATTTTTTAAAATAAAAATAAAAAAAATCGATTTTTTAAATTTAAATCAGATTTTTAAAATTTAAATCGGATTTTTTATATTTTTTTATTTTTTAAAAAGTGCCAACTCAGTTTGGGATTTTTGGTGGCTAAAAGTAAGTTCTTTTAGTGCAAAATGCATTGTCTTTATTTTAACTAATGATT
>NW_004797403.1:1384038-1388184 GCF_000002075.1 Aplysia californica | reverse complement strand
CCTGATTTAAATCAACCCAACCCTGGTTTGTGGGTGGTTGGCGGGTGCTCTGGTGTGGTTTGCTCCTTCTTTCCTATCAAACAACTGTCGTCTTTATCTCTCCTCCTTCTTTTTGATGTTTGTTTCTCTCTTGTAACACCTCTAATCTTCAGCCCTTATATGACATTATTGTGTTGCAAGCGCCATAAAACGCTTACTAAAACTAAACTGACCCTAGTTTATTGACTGTAAGTCATTTATTTCAGTGATCCTGTTTATGCATCCAATATATTTTTCAAATATATATATATATATAATTGGGGTTTCTCTGTTTCTTCTGTTTGTTTTGTTGTAAGTGGAGTAACAATACACTAGCAGTGATAGAATGAGCCTAACGGTAAGAAAGCAATGGCGTTAATCATCTTATGTTGCAAAAATAGATTCTCTTCTTCGACAATCATTTTCTTTCCCAAATTTAATAGATGATTAATAAAATTTAAAGTATGATCAAGTTATGCAGATGACACAGTCCTAAAGCAAAAGATGAAGAACACCTGCAGAATCTATTAAATGTCATCGTACAAGAGAGTGACAACGTGGGCTTAAGCCTAAACATCACGAAAACCGAAACATCGGTGATCAGCTGAAAAACTCCAATCCCAACATGCAATATCAAAATCAATGATACCACCCTCAAGCAAGCACAACATTTTAAATATTTGGGGACCATTATATCATCAGATGGTAGATGTCACACCGAAATTAAAAGCCGCATCTGCCAAGCAAAAGCAACCTTCCATAAGATGAAACAGATACTAACAAACATCAATCTGTCACTGGAAACGAGAAAAAGAGTACTGAAAAGTTACATTGAGCCAATCCTATTATACTGATGCGAAACGTGGACAATCAATAAACAGCTGGAAAGAACAATTGTGGCGACAGAGTTGTGGTTCGTAAGACGCATGCTACGTATCCCATGGAGAGCTAGAAAAACAAATGAAGTCTTGGTTGAAGCAAATTATGGAAGACAGCTTATGACGAATATAAGAAAGTGACAGGCAAATTTCTTCAGACACACAATGCGGAAAGAAGCATTGGAGAATATTGTAACAACAGGCAAGTTTAATGGAAAGAGAGGCAGAGGCAGACAGAGGGAAAAGATACTGGACAAGATGACAACATGGCTTGGAGCAGCAAGAACAACAGACACCATTGCTGCAGCGCAAGACAGAGTGAAGTGGAGGTCCATGATCGCCCACGCCAGTCGGCAAGGCACCAGATGATGATGATGATCAAGTTCTATGTAACTGCATGGGTTGGGAACACAAGATAGCAAGATAAAGAAAAATTGAATCTGTTGAAACTGGAGTACAACATACCCCCTTTCACTTATTGTGTGCTGGAAATTTCCCCAAATTTACATGCTTTCTAGGAAGATCATTGTTGGCTCTCACCCCAAATTTCAGATTTGTACCATTATTCCTTCATAGTCAGGTAAAAAAAACTTTTTGCATGCCCCTCGTACCAGGCTTCTGATCTGTAACAAAGAAAGGTACAGAAGGTCATTCTTACCATCATCCATTAAACTCTACCATCTTAATCATCTTGTTACACAATAAGTATTCCTATAACCTTTAGAATGCGCAGAATACCATTGAGTTATAATCAGAATACTGAGTACTAGTACTACTTATCAAGCTTAATACTATTCATGTTTACAATTATTGTTCATTTATATCATTAGGCATGTGACTGTGAGTCTGTTTGTGCATACTTGTATTATTATGGTTATATTCTAGATGTGGATGGAGGAAAGGGTGAGAGAGAATGAGGGAGAGAGAGAGAGAGAAAGAGAGAGAGAGTGTGTGTGTGTGTGTGTGTGTGTGTGTGTGTGTATGGGTGTTCGCATGCGTGTACGTATGCATGTGTGTGCATGTGTGTGTGTGTACATGTTTGTGCTTGTGTTTTGTGTTAGTGCGTGGGGTTTTTGTTGTTGTTTTTTCTTAATATGGGGGGGGGGGAGGAAGTAAATGGGTGTGAGTGTGTGTGTGTGTGTGTGTGTGTGTGTTTATTCTTGGACTTTATTTTTCCTCTTCTGCGATTTTTTTTTGTGTGTCTGTCTTGTCTTTGGTTGTTGCTTTTGTAGGAGATCTTGTTGAATGGAATCTTTCCATGAGTTTGTACAGCATTACTATTGCATGTACTAAAATTTTGTTCTCTGGTGTGCTCAAGTATATTTTTTCTCCCTGTATGACTGGAAGTGACGAAATAAAACACAAAAATTCAGAATTAACTTCAAGACGTATTGCTTATTCTTTGAAATTGTTTCACATATGATGATTGTTTATGGCTGAAATGTTGGGTTGTTGACGTGTGGTGTGGTGTGGTTTGCTTCATCTTTCCTTTCAAACATTCATCGTCCTTATCAGTTATTATCACTGCTCATCTTTTTCTTTATGCTACTCTCTCGTACCACCTCTAACCTTTTTGCACAACACACCTTCAACTGCTGCTTTTTCTTTCCTCTTCCTTACTATCGTCATGTTCCTCTACTTTTTAAAAATATTTGTCACTCTCTTGTGAACTACTATTTCCGGGGTACATTTATAGGCGAAGCAGACGTTGTGCTGTGTAGGCTAGAGAGGTGAGCCTGATTCCACGTTTGAACTTCTCTGTTGATATCCACCCCTGGCACTCATATGACCTTCTGCTGTTGCGAGCACCGTAAAACCTTACTGAAAAAGCAAACTGATACATCTTCAAGACGCAAGTTCCGTGAACTTCTCACTAAAACAAACAAAACCGGGATTTGTTAACTAGCGTCTGTGGTGCAGCGGTTAGACGCTCGTCTTTGCTTGCAGATCATCTGAGTATGATTCTCGTGTGGTGAGAATGTTAATGGAGTATCTCTGTCTTCTGTCTGTGATGTTGTAATCCTCACAGCCCGGGTTGCCCTGACAGGCTGGGTTGAAGTCCTCCTGAACGGTCTGAGATTATGATGTGTGGCTTAAAAACGGTTACTTTTTTTTTATCGATTTTTTTTAGTTGGACCCCAAATTTGGTAGCGTTTCCTTCTTCTATAATCCCCTGCTAGGGTTCATGGGCGGTTGGCAGGTGCTCTGGTGGGGTTTGCTTTCTTTCTTATCGAACTATCAAACATCTATCGTCCTTATCTCATCTCTCCTTCTTTTCTTTTTTAAGATACGGTATATAATATTATATAGGTGCATGTATTACTCTCTTGCAACACTTCTAAATCCCCGGCACTTTTTAAGAATTATTTGTGTTGCAAGTGCCGTAAAACCCTTACAGTGAACTACAAAAATCTTGTGACGGCACCTAATCTTCGGCACTTTTTATGATCTACTGTGTTGCAAGTGCCGTGTAAAACTTGTTAATATGCACTAGAATTAAAGCAGGGATTCCCTATCATTTCGGAGGCTTTGAGCAACATCCCTTTATGATTTGTGTGGGGGCCCTTAGGATTTTAAGCCCAGTGTCTCCCTGATAGTGATAGCAGATTCTTTACCACCCAGATATTCCACCTCCTACGTGAGCTTTTGTTCGCGCTGTTGCGGGCCCGATTTGCTGCTTAGAGCGTCATAGGCTGCGTCACTAGCGACGCGACGTTGGTGTCATCGCCGACTGCTTTGTGTGTGTGTGTGTGTGTGTGTGTGTGTGTGTGTGTGTGTGTGTGTGTGTATGTGTGTGTGTGTGTGCGTGTGTGTGTGTGTGTGTGTGTGTGTGTACAGTGTGTGTGTGTGTGTGTGTACAACTTGGTTTAGGGAGGAGAAGAGGAGGGGCCAAATGGTAGGCCTACAAGCTAAAATATTAATCTAGGGAACGAGAATTGTTAAGATTGTTTAGAGATAACAAAAATCAACACACAAATAAAAACAAAAAGAACGAAAAAAGGGGGAAAGTGTTGGGGGTGGGTGGGTGGATGAAAAGGAAAAAAAGAAATCTGAAAATCAACAAACAAAAACGAGGAAAATTATTTACTGATTTTAAGCGGCAAGATGTTCACCGATCGAACTCGTGAGTTTGCTGTCCAGTCATTTCATATATCGCAACGATGGTTATAGTGCCGTTGTTAGTCTAGTACGTTGTCCCTGGTCAACATCATATTAATTACAGAATTACCAGATAAATAATGACAATGTG
>NW_004797403.1:1372202-1383938 GCF_000002075.1 Aplysia californica | reverse complement strand
GATTTAAATCAACCCAACCCTGGTTTGTGGGTGGTTGGCGGGTGCTCTGGTGTGGTTTGCTCCTTCTTTCCTATCAAACAACTGTCGTCTTTATCTCTCCTCCTTCTTTTTGATGTTTGTTTCTCTCTTGTAACACCTCTAATCTTCAGCCCTTATATGACCTTATTGTGTTGCAAGCGCCATAAAACGCTTACTAAAACTAAACTGACCCTAGTTTATTGACTGTAAGTCATTTATTTCAGTGATCCTGTTTATGCATCCAATATATTTTTCAAATATATATATATATATAATTGGGGTTTCTCTGTTTCTTCTGTTTGTTTTGTTGTAAGTGGAGTAACAATACACTAGCAGTGATTGAATGAGCCTAACGGTAAGAAAGCAATGGCGTTAATCATCTTATGTTGCAAAATAGATTCTCTTCTTCGACAATCATTTTCTTTCCCAAATTTAATGGAAAGTATGATCAAGTTATGCAGATGACACAATCCTAATAGCAGAAGATGAAGAACACCTGCAGAATCTATTAAATGTCATCGTACAAGAGAGTGACGTGGGCTTAAGCCTAAACATCACGAAAACCGTAACATCGGTGATCATCTGAAAAACTCCAATCCCAACATGCAATATCAAAATCAATGATACCACCCTCAAGCAAGCACAACATTTTAAATATTTGGGGACCATTATATCATCAGATGGTAGATGTCACACCGAAATTAAAAGCCGCATCTGCCAAGTAAAAGCAACCTTCCATAAGATGAAACAGATACTAACAAACATCAATCTGTCTCTGGAAACGAGAAAAAGAGTACTGAAAAGTTACATTGAGCCAGTCCTATTATACTGATGCGAAGCGTGGACAATCAATAAACAGCTGGAAAGAACAATTGTGGCGACAGAGTTTTGGTTCGTAAGACGCATGCTACGTATCCCATGGAGAGCTAGAAAAACAAATGAAGTCTTGGTTGAAGCAAATTATGGAAGACAGCTTATGACGAATATAAGAAAGTGACAGGCAAATTTCTTCAGACACACAATGCGGAAAGAAGCATTGGAGAATATTGTAACAACAGGCAAGTTTAATGGAAAGAGAGGCAGAGGCAGACAGAGGGAAAAGATACTGGACAAGATGACAACATGGCTTGGAGCAGCAAGAACAACAGACACCATTGCTGCAACGCAAGACAGAGTGAAGTGGAGGTCCATGATCGCCCACGCCAGTCGGCAAGGCACCAGATGATGTTGATGATCAAGTTCTATGTGACTGCATGGGTTGGGAACACAAGATAGCAAGATAAAGAAAAATTGAATCTGTTGAAACTGGAGTACAACATACCCCCTTTCACTTATTGTGTGCTGGAAATGTCCCCAAATTTACATGCTTTCTAGGAAGATCATTGTTGGCTCTCACCCCAAATTTCAGATTTGTACCTTTATTCCTTCATAGTCAGGTAAAAAACGTTTTGCATGCCCCTCGTACCAGGCTTCTGATCTGTAACAAAGAAAGATACAGAAGGTCATTCTTACCATCATCCATTAAACTCTACCATCTTAATCATCTTGTTACACAATAAGTATTCCTATAACCTTTAGAATGCGCAGAATACCATTGAGTTATAATCAGAATACTGAGTACTAGTACTACTTATCAAGCTTAATACTATTCATGTTTACAATTATTGTTCATTTATATCATTAGGCATGTGACTGTGAGTCTGTTTGTGCATACTTTGTATTATTATGGTTATATTCTAGATGTGGATGGAGGAAAGGGTGAGAGAAAATGAGGGAGAGAGAGAATGAGGGAGAGAGAGAGAGGGAGAGAGAGAGAGAGAGAGAGAGAGAGAGAGAGAGAGAGAGAGAGAGAGAGAGAGAGTGTGTGTGTGTGTATGTGTATGGGTGTTCGCATGCGTGTGCGTATGCGTGTGTGTGCGTGCGTGTGTGTGTGTACGTGTTTGTGCTTGTGTTTTGTGTTAGTGCGTGAGGTTTTTGTTGTTGTTTTTTCTTATTATGGGAGGGGGGAGGAAGTAAATGGGTGTGTTTTTGTGTGTGTGTATGTGTGTGTGTGTGTGTGTGTGTGTGTTTCTTCTTCTGCGATGTTTCTTTTTTTTGTGTGTCTGTCTTGTCTTTGGTTGTTGCTTTTGTAGGAGATCTTGTTGAATGGAATCTTTCCATGAGTTTGTACAGCATTACTATTGCATGTACTAAAATTTTGTTCTCTGGTGAGCTCAAGTATATTTTTTCTCCCTATATGACTGGAAGTGACAAAATAAAACACAAACATTCAGAATAAACTTCAAAACGTATTGCTTATTCTTTGAAATTGTTTCACATATGATGATTGTTTATGGCTGAAATGTTGGGTTGTTGACGTGTGGTGTGGTGTGGTTTGCTTCATCTTTCCTTTCAAACATTCATCGTCCTTATCAGTTATTATCACTGCTCATCTTTTTCTTTATGCTACTCTCTCGTACCACCTCTAACCTTTTTGCACAACACACCTTCAACTGCTGCTTTTTCTTTCCTCTTCCTTACTATCGTCATGTTCCTCTACTTTTTAAAAATATTTGTCACTCTCTTGTGAACTACTATTTCCGGGGTACATTTATAGGCGAAGCAGACGTTGTGCTGTGTAGGCTAGAGAGGTGAGCCTGATTCCACGTTTGAACTTCTCTGTTGATATCCACCCCTGGCACTCATATGACCTTCTGCTGTTGCGAGCACCGTAAAACCTTACTGAAAAAGCAAACTGATACATCTTCAAGACGCAAGTTCCGTGAACTTCTCACTAAAACAAACAAAACCGGGATTTGTTAACTAGCGTCTGTGGTGCAGCGGTTAGACGCTCGTCTTTGCTTGCAGATCTCCTGAGTATGATTCTCGTGTGGTGAAAATGTTAATGGAGTATCTCTGTCTTCTGTCTGTGATGTTGTAATCCTCACAGCCCGGGTTGCCCTGACAGGCTGGGTTGAAGTCCTCCTGAACGGTCTGAGATTATGTTGTGTGGCTTAAAAACGGTTACTTTTTTTATCGATTTTTTTTAGTTGGACCCCAAATTTGGTAGCGTTTCCTTCTTCTATAATCCCCTGCTAGGGTTCATGGGTGGTTGGCAGGTGCTCTGGTGGGGTTTGCTTTCTTTCTTATCGAACTATCAAACATCTATCGTCCTTATCTCATCTCTCCTTCTTTTCTTTTTTAAGATATATAATAAATATATAGGTGCATGTATTACTCTCTTGCAACACTTCTAAATCCCCGGCACTTTTTAAGAATTATTTGTGTTGCAAGTGCCGTAAAACCCTTACAGTGAACTACAAAAATCTTGTGACAGCACCTAATCTTCGGCACTTTTTATGATCTACTGTGTTGCAAGTGCCGTGTAAAACTTGTTAATATGCACTAGAATTAAAGCAGGGATTCCCTATCATTTCGGAGGCTTTGAGCAACATCCCTTTATGATTTGTGTGGGGGCCCTTAGGATTTTAAGCCCAGTGTCTCCCTGATAGTGATAGCAGATTCTTTACCACCCAGATATTCCACCTCCTACGTGAGCTTTTGTTCGCGCTGTTGCGGGCCCGCTTTGCTGCTTAGAGCGTCATAGGCTGCGTCACTAGCGACGCGACGTTGGTGTCATCGCCGACTGCTTTGTGTGTGTGTGTGTGTGTGTGTGTGTGTGTGTGTGTGTGTGTGTGTGTGTGTGTGTGTGTGTGTGTGTGTGTGTGTGTGTGTGTGTGTGTGTGTGTGTACAACTTGGTTTAGGGAGGAGAAGAGGAGGTGCCGAATGGTACAAGCTAAAATATTAATCTAGGGAACGAGAATTGTTAAGATTGTTTAGAGATAACAAAAATCAACACACAAATAAAAACAAAAAGAACGAAAAAAGGGGGAAAGTGTTGGGGGTGGGTGGGTGGATGAAAAGGAAAAAAAGAAATCTGAAAATCAACAAACAAAAACGAGGAAAATTATTTACTGATTTTAAGCGGCAAGATGTTCACCGATCGAACTCGTGAGTTTGCTGTCCAGTCATTTCATATATCGCAACGATGGTTATAGTGCCGTTGTTAGTCTAGTACGTTGTCCCTGGTCAACATCATATTAATTACAGAATTACCAGATAAATAATGACAATGTGCTGTGAGAGTAAATTTCTTTGTCCAACTTAAGAAGTGAATGTATTGTGGTGACACACCTGCAGTCTTGCTTTACAATTTCTTTAAGACTTGATGCTACGATCTTTTATAACAATGTCTGGCAGATTTAAATTGTCCTTGTCTCTTTTTAGTGATATCAAACAACAACTAGCTGTTTCCCCATCATCTGGGTCTTTGAAATACGACGACTGGTGCTGTGTAAAGAAAGCCATATTACCTCCCTCGAGAGGGAGCGTTTTTTTAATATTAATCTTGTCAGTTTGTTACATTTTTAACATGAAAGTTTGATTCTGACTGCAATGATTCGACCAAATTCACATAATAATTTCTTGGATCCTTGTTGTCGTGCTGGGCGAATTGTACAGTTAATGAAAGTAAAAATAAACTCGCTTCCGAAGAAGATACATCAAAGAAATCTCATGGAGACCAAACTTTGATTCTAAATACACGATCTTTGGTTATAGCCCTTCTGTCCAGAGAGAGGGGCTTTTATTTTACTTTTGAGTTGGAATTGATTTAGAATTTTGTCCTAGTGACTGGTTTGTGCTGGTCTCAAAATAAGAGTGCACGTGGGGCGTGGGTGGGTGGTTCAACTGGTTTGAGGGCGCCACTGGTAGATCCTACTTCTTTTCTTTCCCTCTGTTGTTTCTGTCTTTATCGTGTCTTGCTGTACCGGCGTCTGTGGTGAAGCGGTGAGGCGCTTTGATATCGCAGTCGCAAGCAGGAGATCGACTCTTGTCCGGAGACATTAAATTTTTTGTCGAACACCTCGGTCTTTCTGATGCGATGTTGTTGTACTTGTACCCATCTCAGTAGTCTCAGTCCGGGTTGACCCATGTATACTGTACTATGACAAGCAAGATCGGAAGCTGGCCTCCTAAATAATCTAAAATTGTTGCGATGTGGGCTTAAAACACCTACCATAGATTTTTTTTTCTCTTCGTGCACTAAACGACCATTATGGGTGCGCTTCTCTTTACTAACATAATCAAACAAAGCACACGGAATCCCTGTTTTTTATCACTCGCAGATTTTGTTTTAGTAACAGTTTTACGGCATTTGTAAAACTATATACTGTAAAGTCATATGCGTGCCGAATATTAGAGCGTTATAGAGAGTAGCAAACACAAAAAAGAAAAAGGAGAGATAAGAATGATTGATGTTTGATAGGAAACGAGCAAAATTTAAACTAGGCACATGCAAGCTAATTGATAGTGGATTCTTCAGCTGCATTTCTGCCCAGCGAAAACGGGTTATATGTTGACTTCAAAATCAAACAGTGAAAGTATTTTCATTAGTAAAGAACCCACAATCCTAAGAATTTTTATTATTTCAAATGTGACCGAAGGTAATTTGTTCCCTGAAAGCAATATGCCATACGGTACAAAACAAAACAAAAACAAACAACAACAAAAACACCCAAAGAAAAACCAACAATCCGCCCTTCCACATGTGTATCAATTGCAGATTTTAAACTGTGTATGATCTTTGGCGATAGTATACGAATGCAGTCTTACACATACCCCACCTGGCAGCTTTTCATTGGACACTTCCATATCTTATTTTGTTCTTTACTCACTGGAAAAAGGCCTTCGTCTTGCGATTTTTTCTTGACACCGACAAACGGGGTCTATGATGATGACAGACATCAGCTTGGTACAGTTTACTGTTGCTTTCAAATCCAAATTTGTCTTTTTTAAAAACTCTTAAAAACGAGACCTTACACATAACCCTATCCGTACGCCCTGGGGTCATTTTGTACTCCCGGGGTATTCTTCACATTTTAGAATACTTCTAGTACGAAGACCTATTTGAAACTTTGAGTATTTCTCAAAAAATCATTTTTGACAGACTGCTATGCCAAACGTACGGATCGGATTAACGAGTAAATTTCCTCTTTGGAAAGTGGTGGCATAGAATAGAGTTCCCCACGTCGTATGGATACGAAAGTAAAACACGATGTACGGATATAAATTAAATCTACACTATTTTAAGTCTTTGTTTGTATTTCGCACATAGGTTAACAAGACCTAACATTAAGTCCTCATTTGATGCTATACACTCTCAAGTTCTGATATATGAATTGTACACGCAGTCCTCGTTTGGCTGTTACACTCTAAGTCCTTACATGTTGGGTAAACCCCCCCCCCCTGACAAAACAGTCGTGAAAGGTCATAAAATTATCCAACCCCACATAAGCACTTACGGAGGGAAAGATGTTCACTTTAAATTTTTTGAAACATTTTGACCAACAAAAGCCCTTAATGAGGTCGTTGGTCTTTATTATCTTTGTATCAGACATGGAAAAAAAAAAAAGCTTCAATTTACTCTCGTCCCCAGATTGTCGGGAAGTGTTCAATGTGTTGACTTGGTGTTCCATACAAGCACAATGTATCTGCTCTAACGCCACTTTATATAAGACAATCACCAGTAAAAGACAACCACCTATATAAGACAATCTCATGTATAAGACAACCACCTATTAGATATAAGACAAATCTCCTGTATAAGACAACTACCTGTATAAGACAATCACCTATGCCTGGTTTATTTGAAGGTCCAGACCATCAATGATTTATTTATAGAGGCACCAGCCATCCATGTCCAGGTGCTGTTTTAGCCTTTTTATTTGAAGGTCCAGCACGCTACGGCGCTCTACTGTAAATCCCGCCCGGTGGACCACGGTCTACTGCGATTTGCACGTCGAGTGTGGTGTGTCTCGCCTGATTGGCCACAGTCTATTGCGATATATAATAGGCGGGGCCCATCGGATCAGTTTCTCGCGGCTTCAGTGCACACTATAAATAGACCAACTGCCCAAACCGATCACCCGACGTCCGGCCTAGAAAACAATCACATTGTTGTTTAAGGTCATCATCGGTGGTTTTGTTGGTTTCGCCTCTCCCGTGGAGGACAACCCGGCAAGCCCCAAACCAACAAAACCGAACCAGTGACGCCCATGGCCACCACCTATAACACGTCGAGTGTAGCGCAAGTCTCGCCGGATTGGCCACGGTAACGACAGCGCTGAGGACATTTACACCAAAGACAGAGGAGTTTACAACTGTGGTGTATGGGGGGGGGGGGGGGGGGGGCAGCTCTGTTTTGCCGTGTCGGTAAGATCAAAGAACTTTGCGGTGATTATGATTGACAAGAATGTCGCAACAGTAAGTGACCAGACGGGACTAGTTTAACCCCCCCCCCCCCCCTCAATTCCTTTTCCCTTCCGCCTCACCTCCACCCCTCACCACAACCCCCACCCATCTCCCCTCCCTCGACAAACAGACAGACTACACTCAACATAAAATTTCCAGTAAGGCAAAAGACAATACCAATTCTATTAAACAAGCAACATCGCTGTAAACCTTCAACTAAATCAGTTGTCAGACCGGTGGTTCATTGGTAGACCCTCAGCTAAACCGTAAACATCGCGGTAGACCTTCAACTCTTGTTGTCTAGACGTTAAGGTGTTTGCCTCTCATTCAATAGGTCCCAGGTTCGAAACCTGACAGCGGTGGCAAACTTTCTTCTCTAAAATGTTCTACTTTCACCTCCTTTCGTGCTCTCTAACCATGTTCTGTCGTCTGCTTCCATCTCCAATTTCTGCCCCTACCCCCTCTCCCCCCCCCCTCTTCTGGGTTCCTGACGCAGCCTTTCAACTGTTACTCCTTGTCTTCTCCTTACTGCTGTTTTTCAGCCATATCTCTAATCTTAGGGTAGCGCAAGATCTCGGAAAAAGGCGAAACATCTCGGAGGTCCCGTGTGCAAGTTGCGCTCGTTAAAGATCCATCGGTGGTCCAAAATCGATAAGAGTCGGCTTCGGAAGCTACCCAGGCAAAATTCAAAATTAAATCCTACCTAACTGAAAGTGTTTAATGTGTCCCGCGCGCTCAAATGACCTTATGCAGTTGCGAGCGCCGTAAAACACTTTCCCAAAAATAAAAAAATAAAAAAATAAAGACCTTCAACTTAACCAGAAACATCGCGGTTGACCTTAATCTAAACAGGCACCGTTTAATCTTATGACTATGATAACACTTATAGTTAGTTATAATGCAGAAACTATCCTTCTGTCGACGATAGTCAGATTTACAGGCATATACGCAAAATGAAAGAAAATGACCGCCAAAGTTTGATGACTTCCAAAGCTTGAGTTTCCCTGAAAATTGAAAATGTACATTTTTTCTTAGCCTTCGATCGACGTTTTTCAGTAATACCCACACAGAACTGTGCTCATAAATGAATGTAAAAGGGGCTGAGCAAAAAAATAAAAAAATATAATAATAATAATAATAATAATAATAATAATAATAATAATAATAATAATAATAACAATAATAATAATAATAATAATAATAATAACAATAATAATAACAATAATAATAATAATAATAAAAAATAGAAGATTAAATCTGTGCCTGATCTACAACAGGAAACTGCTGCTTTTTCTTTCCTAATAATTACTATTGTCATTTTCCTCTACTTCTTTTGTATGTTTGTCACTTTCTTGTGACCTGCTATTTTTGGGGTGCCTTGATAGTCGAAGCAGACCTTGTGCTGTTGAAGCTAGAGAGGTGAGCAGAGTAAGTCTGATTCCCTGTAGTGTAAAGACTTCTGTGTTGACACCCACCCCTTGGCGCTCATTTGACCTTATGCAGTTGCGAGCACCGTAAAACCCTCTACTTAAAAAAATATAAAAAAGAGGAGGGAGAAAAATGCCCAAAATCTCAAATTTCATAATTTTAACGAGCTTCTGATTTCACCACGATGACTCACATATGGAATGAAATAAAACAGAACGTCCTAACCTAACACAACTTGCTGTGTGTTGCCTTGATCGGGGAACCATGCTC
Source organism: Aplysia californica (assembly GCF_000002075.1). Lineage (NCBI taxonomy): Eukaryota > Metazoa > Mollusca > Gastropoda > Aplysiida > Aplysiidae > Aplysia > Aplysia californica. The sequence continues at coordinate 1,374,931 of NW_004797403.1, read as the reverse complement.
TCATTCTGATATCTTTTTACACTGTGTGAATAAAAACAGCAAAAGCCGATACAATGGATTTAAAAATAGTGTAATGGGTAAGCCACCCCGATAAAAGTCTTTCTTACATAATCAAATCTCTATTGTTTCATCGTCATGAACACGGGACACAGAGACGAGAGTCCCACGGGGTCATCGAGTGCAGAATACCGTGACTAATCCTGAAGGAGGTTAGAATAGTGAGCTCCTTGCTAATCCTCCAAGTTTTCTTTGTGCGCCGTGGGATGCTGATTATGGTCATCTAACTCCCGTGGTAGTCTTGTTTTTGGTTTTTTTTGTTTTAGTAAGCATTTTACGGCACTGGCAATGCAATTAGGTTATATAAGTGCCGAAGATTACAGGGATGTCAAAAGCTCAACTTATTGTCGAATGTTTCCTAAACTAATGGACGACTCTCTAGCTTTTACACAATGACTTATATCAATTTGTCTTAACATATCAATATTTTTGTAAAAACCTGTTTGCTGTATTCTAGAAAATTCCTGAATAATGGCTAATTTAAAAAATCCAAGAGAGTGGGTTCTACAGATTTTAACAGGTTTACAGTTGAGGCAATATCGCTTTTAAAAACAAGACCGTTATTCTTTTTCTAACCGTGACACTATCTTTATAGAACGCATGTTTTGAGAACTTTTGGGCAAAAAAAAATAAAATTGTGTTCACTACAAAATTAATTTCTTGTAAATGTATATGAGAAGCGGGAAGTGCAGTGAACAATCTCATTTTCCAAGTGAAAGTAGTATTTTATCAAATTAATGAAGAAAAGTCTTTAAAAAATAGCCTCAATTGTAGTAGAAAAATAAGGGGGGGGGGGCATTGATTCACCTGTTAAGGAGATATTTGAGGGTAAATTGCGCCATGAATTTTTGATGGCACCATAGTGGCTATTACAGGATAATTTTAAAAAAAAACACACAAAAAGGAGAAGAGATGAGGACGAGCGATGTTTTAGTTAGTTTTACTAAAGGTTTTACAGCGCTCGCAACTGCATAAGGTCATATGAGCGCCAGAAAATTAGAGGTGTTACAAGAGAGTAACAAACATAAAAAAGAAGAAGAAGCGGAGATGAGGACGATAGATGTTTCATAGGAAAAAAGAACCAGAGCACACCAGAGTACCCGCCAACACACACACACTACTCCTGAAGACAGACAGACATCTCCACATTAGAATCGAACCCACGTCTTATGTGGGCAATGGTTGAGTCTAAATAGTTAACATTTGTTGTCTGTGCGGAGAGGGGGAGAGAGAGAGAGAAAGAGAGAGAGAAAGAGAGAGAGAAAGAGAGAGAGAGAGAGAGAGAGAGAGAGAGAGAGAGAGAGAGAGAGAGAGAAGGGGGATAGCTTAGCTGTATGACGTAAGTGTTACAATCGTCTCTCCGACTTTCTCCTTTGTCAGTTTATCGTGTTGAGCAGTTGGGCCCCGACGTCTGTGGTGTAGGGAATAGCCGCTTCTTTGTTGTACGCGGGAGACCCGAGTTCAAGTGCTGAGGGGGCAGAATTTTTACTGTGTATCGTGGTCTCTCTTCTAAGATTTTGTATCTCTCTATCATCGTGGGTTGGCCCTGACAGGCAGGGTCGGAGGTCCGCCTACCAAAGGATTTAAATTGTGTCAATGAGGGCATAACAAACTTCTTTTTTTAAACAGTTAACCGATGAATGAAGGAATGAGACCCCCCCCCCCCTAAAAAATAAATTAAATAAATAAATACATAAATAAATAAATAAATAAATACATAAATACATAAATAAATAAATAAATAAATAAATAAATAAATAAATAAATAAATAAATAAATAAATAAAAAGAGATAGAATAACTATAGCAATATAGGATGTCTTGCTGTGTTGGAACATCCCGGCAAAGAAATGTATGGCGAACCATGATGTCTGTTTCAGATCTGGCTCTTGAAGAAGTTTTTTTTAGTCTGTTGTTGGTGGGGTTTTTTCTTTATTCTTTCTTTTATTCATTTTTTCTCGCTCTCATTTTGTTGTGAGGTATCTTGCCCTGAAGCTGTGGAGACAGAGGCCGGGATTATAAGACAGCTGTACTGGTGTGTCTGCAGGTTGTCAACACAAGCTGGGAACTACAACTTTATCTTCCTACACACAGAAAGACTGACCTTAAGCTGATTGAGTTTTACGTTTGTTCTTTCTACACATTTTCCTCAAATACAAAGAGATAATTTTATCTTCTAAGCACACAGATAGACAGACCTTAAGTTAAGACAATGTACAGTATTCCCTTATTGTCCAGATCCTGGCACACTTGTTTGGTGTTTCAATACCTACTCCCCCCCCCCTTACACACACACACACACACACACACACGTACACACACACACACACACACACACACACACACACACACACACACATACACACACACATACACACATACACACACATTCACCAATCTACCCTTCGCCAATTAAAAAAAAACACACCCGAAAAATGAAAAAAACAACCACACGCACCCACACGCACACAAACATGCACACAGACACGCACACAAACAGGTACACACACACACACACACACACACACACACACACACACGCATACACACACACACACTCTCTCTCTCTCTCTCTCTCTCTCTCTCTCTAATGTGGTGTCAAGCACTAATACATCCTATCCTCAAGAAAGGAAGTCCTTCAGAGGCAAACAACTACAGGGGCATTGCACTTCT
>NW_004797403.1:1370936-1372102 GCF_000002075.1 Aplysia californica | reverse complement strand
CACTCTCTCTCTCTCTCCCTCTCTCTCTCTCTCTCATTCTCTCTCACCCTTTCCTCCATCCACATCTGGTATATAACCATAATAATTATTTTTTAAAGTTTGCACAAACAGACTCACAGTCACTTGCACAATGAAATAAATGAACAATAATTGTAAACATTAATAGTGTTAAGCTAGATAAGTAGTAAATATGTACTGAGTATTCTGATTGTAAATCAATGGTATTCTGCGCACTCTAAAGGTCATAGGAATACTTATTGTGTGACAAGATGATTAAGACGGTAGAAGTTTATGTGGCTGGTGTGGTTTGCTCCTTATTTCCTATCAAACATCTATCGCCCTTATCTCTCCTCCTCATTTTTTTGTGTATGTTACTCTCAAGTAACACATCTATTCATCTGCACTAATATATGATCTTATTGGCTTTGGGCACGTTTACATCTTGTTAAACGCAGACCCCCCTCCCCCCAACCCTCGTAGTGTTCCTCATCGCCAGGGCAATTAATACATACTTGTATTGAACTGTTATTGGAGTCGCTCAGACAGTTGGAGTAGAGAGTAGCACATAGACACGACAATGACCGTCTCCTGCAGGGAAACAGTAAGACAGACCACTGTCTGCCAACACCTTCATCTTAAAAAACAAAACAAAACAAAACAAAAATAAACACACAAAAACAAAAGAGAACAAAACGAAAACCCCAAGCCAATAAAATAACCCTATAAAAAACAACAACAACAAAACAGCAACAACAGCCCCCCCCCAGAGAGAGAGAGAGAGAGAGAGAGAGAGAGAGAGAGAGAGAGAGAAAAGGGGGATAGCTTAGTTGTATGGCGTAAGTGTTACAATCGTCTCTCCGACTTTCTCCTTTGTCAGTTTATCGTGTTGAGCAGTAAAAGTTGGACCCCGGCGTCTGTGGTGTAGGGGAATAGCCGCTTCTTTGTTGTACGCAGGAGACCCGAGTTCAAGTGCAGAGTCGTCAGAATTTTTACCGAGTTTCGCGGTCTCTCTACTAAGATTTTTATATATCTCTCTCAGAGTTGGTTGGCCCTGACGACAGGCAGGGTCGGAGGTCCGCCTACCAAAGGATTTAAATTGTGTCGATGAGGGCGTAAGAAACTTCTGTATTTAAACAGTTAACCGATGGATGAAGGAATGAGACCCC
>NW_004797403.1:1368573-1370131 GCF_000002075.1 Aplysia californica | reverse complement strand
GAGAGGTCGCAGGAGAGACGCTGAGAGAGAGAGAGGGGGGAAGCAGACAGAGAGGAAGAGAGAGAGAGAGAGAGAGAGAGAGAGAGAGGGGGGGGAGACGCAGAGATAGAGAGAGAGAGAGCGAGAGAGACTCACGGACACACACACTCACACACACACATACACACACACACACACACACACAGATAGGGAGAGAGAACAGAAGCATGACCTACCAGCGGGACTTCTAACCACTCACATCACCACAACCAACAACAAACACAAGAAAACAACAAGGTTACACCCCTCCACCCCCCTCCAAAAACACCCCCAACCCACCCAATACAAATTAAAAGGCCCCACCACCACCACCACCACCAAATAAACCCCAACAACTAAAAATCACCCCCCCCTACCCGCAATCCCAACAAAATAGCTACAACAATATGAACAGCAATAAAATGAGGTGACCTTGCACTGAGACAAAATCCTAAAAACATCTTCCTCCCTCCTCCTCCCCCACTTCCTTCTTTCCCACTCACTCCACCCCCAAACCCTGCCCATAATAATATGTTGGTAAAAATTGGCCTTTAACGCTAAACAAAATCCGTATTGAACACACAGAAAGCCAAATTTCAAGTGAGAGGCAAAATGGCAGCCGATAGAAATGTGACGTCACCAGTCTACCTCTCCAAAGTCCCGAAAAGAAGATTGAGAGGTGGATATAGGTCAGTCATATAACTCCATCCACTGCCCACGACAGCTACAGGTCAAGCCTTTGTGTCCAGCATCTAAACAACCACGTGGTTGGCGGGTGCTTTTTATGGATTCTTATTTCTTTTGTATAATAATCAAACTTCTGTCGTACTCAACTCTCATCCTTCTTTTCTCCGTAGGTTAAACTCTAGTAAGTAAAATCTCTAACCTTGGCCACCTATATGACCTATTTGTGTTGCATGTTCCGTAAAACTCTAACTAAAACTAAACAGGACATGGGTATGTATCCAAACCGGCAATTCGACACGGGATGGACACATGCGCATAAGCCCCGCCCTCCACAGCGGGTTATCCAATCACAACGCACACTGCACACGGCGTGCCTCGAGTCATAGAAAGAGCCCAAAAGAAGCCATTTTCTAGCGTTTTTGTGGAAAATAATCTTTGCTTGTAGGGGATATTCGTTTGAATGTGCACTTCTGAATAATTCTTATGTGCATTTGAATATTTCTTGTGTTCATTGGAATAGTTTGGAACATTTTCTGTGTGGGAAAAAAGTGTGATCTTTGAACTGTGAACTGCAAGACTTTTGTTTCACAACTTGTTTGTGATATCCATTCGCCGGGTATCGATTTCAGCTTAATAAACCTAATTTCTTTTTAAATACAAACAATTGTCTACATCGTATCAGCGGGGACGTAAAACATTTCCAAGTTTTTCAACTCAAGAATTCGTTATCTCAAGTGTTGGAAAAAGAAAGGACCTCACGCACCACAGAATGGTTCCGGTAAGTACAGTATAAAAAAGGTTTCTTCTTCTTCTTCTTCTTCTTCTTCTTCTTCTTCTTCTTCTTCTTCTTCTT
>NW_004797403.1:1360287-1367758 GCF_000002075.1 Aplysia californica | reverse complement strand
GTCTCTCTCTCTCTCTCTCTCTCTCTCTCTCTCTCTAGCTCTTTCTCTCTCTCTTTCTCTCTCTCTGTCTCTCTCTCCATCTCTCTCTATCTCTTTCTCTTTCTTTCTCTCTCTCTCTCTTTCTCTCTGTCTCTCTCTCTCTCTCTCTCTCTCTCTTTCTCTCTCTCTCTCTCTTTCTCTCTCTCTCTCTCTCTCATAATATTCATATTATTTCTGTCTGCATGGTCTTATCCTCCCCCGTCCCCGTAATAAACGATCATCACCCTATCCACGTATCTTACTGTACTCAAAACAATTATACGTACAAAACAACTAACTAAAAGGTTTATGTCTGAGAAGGAGTGAAAATTGTTTCATTGACGAAAATTGTTAACAGCCTGGTAGCGATAGACAATTATTTGTTCTGTTGGTCCAAAAAGGACACCACGGAAAGTTCGTGGCTTTTAAGGCTGCCGCCATTTTCTTTTTAAAAAATGAAATTTAAACGTCACCATCAGAAGAAGACTGCTAATCGCGCGTTTCAAGAAGAAGAAGAAGAAGAAGAAGAAGAAGAAGAAGAAGAAGAAGAAGAAGAAGAAGAAGAAGAAGAAGAAGAAGAAGAAGAAGAAGAAGAAGAAGAAGAAGAAGAAGAAGAAGAAGAAGAAGAAGAAGAAGAAGAAGAAGAAGAAAAAGAAGAAGAAGAGGAAGAAGAAGAGGAAGAGGAAGAAGAGGAAGAATGACCTGGTTGCGGGGCCTTTTAACACTCACACTATAACAACCAACAACAACAATGAAGTAAACTATAAATGCTAGAAAAATACTACAACTCATTCTAAAAGCAATCCCCCCCCCCCCCCCCCCAAACAAAACAAAAAACTTTAAAAAAAACAAAACAAAAAACAAAACAAAAAACCTCCAACCCCAAACAAACAAAGCAACAACAAAACAGTAAAGCAAACATTGCCCTCTAACTCTGAAATAATCCCGGTTTGAACAACTTCAATCGAGAGGCAAAATGGCAGCCGAAAGAAATGTGACGCCACCAGTCTACCTCTCCAAAGTCCCTCTATGAGAGGTGGATATAGGTCAGTCACATAACACCATCCACTGCCCACGGCAGCTACATGTCAAGTCTTTGTGTCCAGCATTAAACAATCACGTGGTTGGCGGGTGCTCTGTTGTGGATACTTATTTCTTTTGTTTAAAAATCAAACTTCTATTGTCCTCAACTCTCATCCTTCTTTCCTTTGTATATTCAACTCTAGTAAGTAAAATCTCTAGCCTTGGCCACTTATATGACCTATTTGTGTTGCATGTTCCGTAAAACTCTAACTAAAACTAAACAGGACATGGGTATATATCCCAACCTGCAATTCGACACGCGATGGGAACATGTACATAAACCCCGCCCTCCGCAGCGGGTTATCCAATCACAAAGCACACGGCGTGCCTCGTGACATTGCAGCAAGAAAGAGCCCAAAGAAGCCATTTCTAGCGTTTCTGTGGAAAATAATCTTCGCTTGTAGGGGATATTCGTTTGAATGTGTACTTCTGAATAATTCTTATGTGCATTGGAATATGTCTTGTGTTCATTGGAATAGTTTGGAACATTTTCTGTGTGTGGAAAAAGTGTGATCTTTGAACTGTGAACTGCAAGACATTTGTTTCACAACTTGTTTGTTGATATCCACTCTCTGGGTATCGATTTGAGATTGGTAAACCTAATTTCTTTTTAAATATAAACAATTGTCTAAATCGTATCAGCGGGGACGTAAATCATTTCCAAGTTTTCAACTCAAGAATTCGTTACCTCAAGTGTTGGAAAAAGAAAGGACCTCCAGCATCACAGGATGGTTCCAGTAAGTACAGTATAAAAAAGGTTTCTTCTTCTTCTTCTTCTTCTTCTTCTTCTTCTTCTTCTTCTTCTTCTTCTTTTTTATCTTGGTCTAAGACTAAAACTTGTTAGTAAGTTAGTAATTTTTTTTGCTTTGTTTGATTACATAAAACCACATGGACAGAGCGATGGTCGTTAATTACGAGAGAATGCAGATATAAATTATAATATCAATAATACATGCACGTACACACTCACAGAAAGAGATACAGAAAGTTAAAGAAAGAGAGTGAGCGAAGAATGAGGTGAGGCCCCCTCCAAACATTCACACCACCATAACCGCCATCTCCACCAACAAAAACAACAATGTTAGAAAAAAGCAGCAAAAATACAACTGCCTCCTAAAATAAGATCCCCCCCCCAAAAAAAAACAAAAAAACAACAACACCCCAACAACTAACACCCCCCTAAAAACAAAACAAAAAAACAACAACAAATAAACAAAAAACAAAAACGAAATACAATGAAAAAACCCAGAAAAGTCAGCATTGGTCTCTAACTAAAAAAAAATCCCGATTTAAACACAAACAAAGTCAAATTTCAAGTTAGACGCAAAATGGCGGCTGAAAGAAAGGTGACATCATAGTCTACCTCTCCACAGTCCCTCAATGAAGAATGACAGGTGGATAAAGCCCAGTCACATGACTCCACTCTCTGGCCACGCTACTACTGGTCAAGCCTTTATGTCCAGCCCCTAAACAACCACGTGGTTGGCGGGTGTTCTGCTGTGGTTTGTTCTTTCTTTCGTATCAAACTTTTATCGTCTTGTCTCTCATTCTTCTTTCTCTTGTCACTAAAACCTATACCCTTCGACACTTATATGACGTATGTATGTTACATGTTCACATGTAGGTATCAAGGTATCCCAGGTATTCTTCTTCTTGAAACGCACATTTAGCAGAAAGAAAATGGCGACAGGTGGCAGCCTTAAAGACCACGAACTTTCCGTGGTGTCCTTTTTGGACCAACAGAACAAATAAACATCTACCGCTACCAGGCTGTTAACAAGTTTGGTCAATGAAAAAGTTTTCACTCTTTCTAAGACATAAACTTTTTAGTTAGTTGGTTTGTACGTATAATTGTTTTGAGTACAGTAAGATACATGGATAGGGTGATGATCGTTTATTCTGGGGACGGGGGAGGATAAGACCATGCGGACAGAAATAATATGAATATTATGAGAGAGAGAAGAAGAAGAAGAAGAAGAAGAAGAAGAAGAAGAAGAAGAAGAAGAAGAAGAAGAAGAAGAAGAAGAAGAAGAAGAAGAAGAAGAAGAAGAAGAAGAAGAAGAAGAATGACCTGGTTGTGGGGCCTTTTAGCACTCACACCATAACAACCAACAACAACAATGAAATAAACAATAAATGCTAGAAAAAAATACTACAACTCACTCAAAAAGCAACACCCCCCCCCCCCCCGGCTAAACAAAAAATTAAAACAAAGCAAAACCCCAACACCAAACAAACAAAGCAACAGCAAAGCCAATATTGCCTTCTAACTCTGAAATAATCCCGATTTGAACAACTTCAAGAGAGAGGCAAAATGGCAGCCGTTAGAAATGTGACGTCACCAGTCTACCTCTCCAAGTCCCACTATGAACAATGAAAGGTGGATATAGGTCAGTCATAAAACTCCATCCACTGCCCACGGCAGCTACATGTCAAGCCTTTGTGTCCAGCATTACACAATCACGTGGTTGGCGGGTGCTCTGTTGTGGATTCTTATTTCTTTTTTTTTTTAATCAAACTTTTATTGTCCTCAACTCTCATCCTTCTTTTCTCCGTATGTTAAACTCTAGTAAGTACAATCTCTAACCTTGGCCACTTATATGACCTATTTGTGTTGCATGTTCCGTAAAACTCTAATTAAAACTAAACAGGACACGGGTATGTATCCCAACCGGCAATTCGACACGGGATGGGCACATGTACATAAGCCCCGCCTTCCACAGCGGGTTATCCAATCACAACGCACAAAGCACACGGCGTGCCTCGTGTCATAGCAGTAAGAATGAGCCCAAGAAGCCATTTTATAGCGTTTATGTTGAAAATATTCTTCGCTTGTCGGGGAATTTCGTTTGAATGTGCACTTCTGAATAATTTCAATGTGCATTTGAGTATTTTTTGTTATCATTGGAATAGTTTCTGTGTGTATAATAGTGATCTTTGGTCTCCTTAAACAAGGGAAACCTGTATTGAACTGTGCGCTGAAAGACGTTTGTTATACAACTTGTTTGTTTAATTTTTATGTCCGCTCACTTGTTGACCAATTCTGCTTGGTAAACCTGATTTCTTTTAGAATACAAAGAATTGTCTGAATCGTATCAGTGGAGACGTAAAACATTACTAAGTTGTCCAAACACATGTACACCTCGTGCCATGAATACGAAAATTGATAGCTGCTTCTTCTTCTTCTTCTTCTTCTTCTTCTTCTTCTTCTTCTTCTTCTTCTTCTTTGTTTCATTCATCTCTATTTTTTCTGCTGGGATGTTCTATTAGAAAATAAAGGAAGTGTGTATGCTATGCTCGTCAAGATGATTGGTTACACTGAGGTGTAGTCGTTTGTTCAACATAATAATGACGTCAAGTGCACGTTTCTCGGTCTTCTTCCGTTGGCTAGGCATATCGTTCCAGAGCCTAAAAAGCAGAATAATAGTAAAAGAGAAGAAACAGAATAGTCATGAGGATGCAGTAATCATAATTTGTAAAATTGTAAGCAAGGTTTTACCGACCCCTGCGAGTAGTTTCCACTCATAGGTTGCTGTTCTCCCTACTCGTTTTATACAAGTGCACAGTCATGCCAACAAAGAAAGCACTGGAATTTGAATAAGAAATGTCTACCATTACCAGACTATGGTCAAGTTTTGTCAATGAAACAACTTTCACTCAGAGTCATAAACTTCGTAGTGGTTGGCGGGTGCTCTGGTGCGGTTTGCTCCTTCTAACGTCCTTATTATCTCTCCTTCTTTTGTGTTTGTTACTCTTTTGTAACACCTCTAGTCTTTGGCACTCCATTTTTTTAAATGTCGATTTTTTAAGGCCCCATCGACACAATCTCGATCATTTAGGAAGAGGACTTCTGACCCTACCCGTCAGGGCCAACCCAGGCTGAGAGGGATACAACATCCCAGCAGAAAGACCAAGACACTCATTAAAAATGTCTACGAGAAACCTTAGTTGACCAAAAACAAACAAAAGAACCATTGAAGTGAGCTACGGTTCAGAAGGCTTTTTTCCTTTTGTCGTCGTCGTCGTTGTACTTGTCGTTGTTGTTTTGTTGTTGTTGTTGTTGTCTTATTGTCTTTGTTGTTGTTATTATTGTTGTTGCTTTGTTTTGTAAAAAAAAAAATTTCAACCAACAGGCCCAACCAAAGCATTGCCCAAAAGACACTCCAGGGGTGTCGGAAAAAATGAAGAAGGACGCGGTGCTTAAAGAAGTGGTGGATAAACTATGGGAGAGGCAGAGGAGATTGACAGACGAGAGGAAAGAAAACCAGGTGGGATTATTATCATTATTAATATTATTATCATTACCATTATCATTATCACTATCATTATCATTATCATTATCACTATTATTATTATTATTATTATTATTATTATTATTATTATTATTATTAATAATAATAATAATACTAAAATAAAAATAATAATAATAATAATAATGATAAATATTAATAATACAATAAATAATACTTTATACAGTAATAATAATAATAATAATAATAATAATAATAATAATAATAATAATAATAATAATAATAATAATAATAATAATAATAATAATAATAATAATAACAGTAATAATAATAATAATAATAACAAGGAAAAAATCCTAAGAGGGCGTGTTGGCCGACAAGTTTTCTTTCCATCAACCAAACAACCAGGTATAGGTACATGGACAAACTTGTCCACAATCTACTCTCACTTGTCAGAGTTACTCCAAACGGAGGCGGGCTGCTGTCGTAGAAATGTAAGCAGCTTAAGATAAACATTCCTTGACAAAATCAATTTTCGAAAAAAAGTCCACAAAAGTCTCCTCTCCAACAAACAGCCACAGAGTCACCCAAAAGTCCACTCGTGGAAGAATTGTTCCCAAAGGAGGCGAGCGGCTGTCGTATAATAAGTAACCTACGATAAAAATTCGTTGACCAAAACAAAACAAAGCAAAACAAAACAACCATTGAAGTGAGCTACGGTTAAGGAGGCTTTTTTTTCCTTTTGTCATTGTCGTTGTTGTTATGGTTGATGTGTTTGCTGTCTTTATTGCCTCTGTTGTTGTTGTTATCGTTGTTATTATTGTTGCTTTGTTTTGTAAAATATTTGTTTTGGTTTTCAACCAACAGGCCCAACTAAAACATCGCCCAAAAGACTTTCCAAGAGTGTCGGAAAAAATGAGGAAGGAAGCGGTGCTCAAGGAAGTTGTGGATAAACTATGGGAGAACCTGCAGAGATTGACAGAAGAGAGGAAAGAAAACCAGGTGGGATGGACAGAGGGGAACGGAGAGCCTGTTCGGGAGACCAAGCAGCAGAGAGAGAAAAATCTGAAGGAGATTCAGAAGAACGCAGACATGGCCGTCTACTCTTTGGTAACACATCGCCTTTTTTCTTTGGGAGAGGGGGGAGGGGTGTATGTTTTTATGTGTGTTTAATTGTTAGTTTCTATAAAACACCGCTTTGCTTGTATATTGTTTTGTTTGTTTTAATAGGCCAACTATTCAGTAACAACAACACTTTATTAATTGTTTACAATTTTTGCTGTTGTATTTGTTTGCACAAATTAGCATAAAAAACAACAGCAAACAAACAAACAAACAAATAAAAACAACAGCATTTTAATAGATTGATTTTTATTCGTTTTTTTTTTTTAAGAGTGTTTTGTTAGTTTGATAAAGCGGTTTTCTACTCTGTGGTAAAATACCCTTTTTACAAGGACCTTCTGGATAATACTTATATGTTTCTGATTCCAGAAATGTGACCAAAATGCAGAAAAACAAGACGCGAGCAAGAAAAACCAAACGACCAACCCTGCCAAACGCCGGAGAAAGGGAGAGAACTCCTCTCGTGTGACAACCCCAAATGTCGCTCCCCTGGGCGGCCCCGGAGTACCTCCACCTGTCAAACGCCCAAAACAAGGACCTCCGACCCACCAGTCATCGGCCGACCCCATCGACCGGGAGATCCAACCTCCCCCCAGCTCGGAGGTCCCACCTACCACCAAACTAGCGGTGTCTACCCTATCTCCCCCCAGCTCGGAGGTCCCACCTACCCCCAAACTTACCAAGGCCACCTCATTTCCCCCCGAGGTAAGTAACCTGAATGGCCAAAATTGTGAAGATTTTCAAACCTGACAGATAATGAAAAGCTAAGCGACCCAACAACCCACCCGCAGCTTTCTGTGTGCCCCTCCAAGAAATATACAAACGAAAAACCAACCAACCAAACAAACAAACAAACAAAGAAAGAAAAAAAAATCCAATCAATTAACGATATAATCAATCCCGGCGCCACCTACCTTTGATAGTGAAAAAAAGAAACCCAACTTATTTTTTAAAGTCCTAATAAACCCATTCCTCTTTATAAAAAAAAAAAAAAAGCA
>NW_004797403.1:1358344-1359035 GCF_000002075.1 Aplysia californica | reverse complement strand
AAACATCTTGTTTTGTTTTTTATTCACAGGTTCTAAAGGCTGAGCCAGGCAGGGAGATCAAGCTCAAAGATAATTGCTGGTTTCTGTGCTTCGAGAACTTTCAGATGGTGAGCAAGTCAGAACAGGAACAACTTATCAAGCCCAACATCTTGACGACAGGTTGGTGCTGGGCAATTTGGGGGCGGGTTGAGAGAGAATGAAAGAGAGGGTGAGGGAGAGAGAGAGAAAGAGAAAGAAAGGGGGAGGGAGAGAGAAAGTATGGGGTAGGAGGGAGAGACAGAGGTGAGCGGGGCAGCGAATGAAGAATGCGTTATCCTATTTATCTAACACCCTTATACTATACATAACACCCTTCCTTTTATAAGAAACACCTACCCCCCAACCCCCATCCCCGCCACCCCCAAGAAAAACATTCCTCCACCTGCACACCCAAAACAAAACAAAGATTTTAAACCATTTTGAAAAGAGATAAAGGAAACAAAGATACAGTATAATATATGTAAATGAATAAACAACTATTGTTTTTGAATATATGTATGTCACCAACACCAGATTTAGAAAGGAACAATTAAGTAATAAATATGTAAACCATATGTAGCCCACGTGGGACCCTCAATGTTAAAAACAATCAGGAAACGACAAATGCAGTTTTTGGGACTCCTGAATAGACATAAGGGTCTTGAACATCTAG
>NW_004797403.1:1352788-1358146 GCF_000002075.1 Aplysia californica | reverse complement strand
CTGAGAGCATCCGAGCAAAGGAATGAATGGGAAATCATGATCGCCGATGTCTGTCGCAGATCAGGCACTGGATGATGATGATGTAAATCAATATTTCTAAACATCTATATCACCAGCTGAGAACAAGTTTGCCTGCAAGTTTTGCGCCGACAGTGACGTAGATGGAGGGACTACCAACAGAACTTTCTTCAACAGAGACAAAGACATCAAACGACACATCGCCACTCACCTGGAGGATCAGTTCTATGTGTGTTGTTTCTGTGACTCACAGAACAACTGTGTTACGGACTTGAGAAGACATGCAACTGGACACACAGGTAAATATTCTTCATCGCCGTTTACCTCCTTATCATCGTCATTATTCCCATAATTGGAAAAACAATTCTTTGAAAAAGGTCTGAGGAATTTTCAAATTAAGCTTCATCAATTTTCGAGCTATTTTTATCCTTATCATTTTCACAAACAGACAGCAAAATTTCGTTAGACTAGTGAGTTTAGAATTTTTCATACAGGCAAGATACATTCACGCCATGTGATACCATTACAAATGTACGTGTTTTGTTGCACAAAACTACTGTTGTTGTGTCAATGTGTTCCTCTATACTTAATCAAATCTCCCATCCCTCAGTCTCTCTCCATTTCTCTCACTCTCTCTCAATTTCTCTCTCTATCTCTCCATTTCTATCTCTCTCTTTCTCTCTCTCTCTCTCTTTCTCTCTTTCACACACACACATGCACACACACACACACACACACACACACACACACACACACACACACACACACACACACACATACACTCTCTCTCTCTCTCCCTCGCTCTCTCTCTCTCTCTCTCTCTCTCTCTGTTTACCCCCCCCCCCTCTCTCTCCACTATATCTCTGTTTCTCTCTGAGTGTGTTTTTCTCTGTCTCTCTCTGCCCCCCCTCTCTATCTCTGTCTCTCTCTGCCCCCCTTCCCTCTCTCTCTTTACCTCTCTCTCTCTCGATCTCTCTGCTCTCTCTCGATCTCTCTCTCTCTATCTCTCTCTCCCTCCCCCCCCCTCTCTCTCTCTCTCTCTCTCTCTCTCTCTCTCTCTCTCTCTCTCTCTCTCTGTCTCTCTCTCTCATCTACTTACCCAAAACTCAGACCTTGACGTACCACTGTCCGTCTTCCCATAGAATTATCAGATTCTCTAATTGTGTCGATGAGGACGTAAAACATAATAAATTGACAATGACAATTTCTCCCCTCAGATTACCGACTGTTTCACTGCCAGAGCTGTGACCAGAGTTTTATTCAGCAAGTCTCCTACGACACTCACATGAAGAACCACCATGGCTGAACACATAGATAGATAGATAGATAGATAGATAGATAGATAGATAGATAGATAGATAGATAGATAGATAGATAGATAGATAGATAGATAGATAGATAGATAGATAGATAGATAGATAGATAGATAGATAGAGAGAGCGAGAGAGAGAGAGAGAGAAAGAGAGAGAGAGAGAGAGAGAGAGAGAGAGAGAGAGAGAGAGAGAGAGAGAGAGAGAGAGAGATTTCATCATGATATGTAATTTGTACATTCTGTTCATTTTCCAGTTCCTCTTTGAGAATTGACAAAGTCATTTTTACAGTTCTTTATTCATTTCTTCATGTCTTTATTTCTTCATTTCTTTGTCTATTTCTTCATTTCCTTACTTATTTTTATATTTCTTTCTTTCTTTCTTCATTTCTTCATTCCTTCGTTGCCTCATTATTTCTCCCTAGTTTTTTGTTGTTTTTAAATTAGTAGGTTTAAAAAATAATTGTCTTTTTTTTCTCATCAAATTTGAATAAAAGGAAAAGGGAAGAATATATTTACAATAAAATCAGAGGAAAAGTAGAAGAAAAATTTAGGGGTAGAAAAGCAGCTTAAAATCAGGTCAAAATTGAATAAAAGTAAAACGACACCACGAAAGAAGCAGAATGACTGAAGACAGAAGCTGGATAAAAGTAGGATAAAAGTTCCACGTATGAGTAGGAGACAAAAAGAAGGATAAAAAATATGACAAAAGAAAGATAAAAGTCCGACAAAAAGCGTGATAAAAATTTGAAAAAATAAGGATAAAAGTCCGACATAAAAGCAAGCAGAAGCGGATCATAAAAGGATGAAGGTTCGACAAAAAGCAGGATAAAATATGAAAAACAAAGCAGAATACAAGTCTGACAAAAAAGCAAGAAGAATCAGACTTTGGCAACGGCATTGTAAAGTGCAACAGAAGCAGGACTAGGGGGATAAAAGGGGGATAAAATGTTTTTCTACTCTGTACAATATTATAACGAAGAAGTGTAGCACGTCACCCATGACATATAATGCTTCCTGGTTGTTTTATCTACAGAAAATCCCGTAAATTCTTTATGTCCGTCCTTTAATTTGCATTGCTGATTGTGATTTTATTTTTGCAATAAAAGATACAGACTAGCAAAGTGAAGATTTGTTTGTTTGTTTGTTTGTTTGTTTGTTTGTTTGTTTGTTTGTTTGTTTGTTTGTTTGTTTGTTTGTTTGTTCGTTTGTTTATTTGTTTGTTTGTTTGTTTGTTTGTTTGTTTGTGTTATTTATCTCTAACACGTACTATTGCTTTGTTTGTTAGTTTATTTGCTTTTTTATTTATTAATATTTTGCTTGCTATTTAGTGTAACTCTTTTGTCAGATGCACTTGTTTGTTTGTTTATTTGTTTGTTTGTTTGTTTAATTGTTTGCTTGTTTGTTAGTGTAAATCTTTTGTCAGACACACCTTTTGTTGGTGTATTTGTTTGATATTTGTTTGCATTCTCTATATTAGATAGACCTCTGCTTACATCGATAAAACTTTGTGAAGTTGGGAGTTGACTCAAACAGACATACCTACTGTCCCAGGCTCGATGACCGCGAGAAAAAGGTGAATAACTTCTCCAATTTTTGCTCACCTTTGTACAAAATTTGAGGGGAATTATTATTTGATCCTCCGGATGTCATATTTCATGCTCAAGTTTGAACTGGTTATGAGAGCTGCTGCAGCTCTGCTGCATCAACCATATCTTGAAGTAACCCAGAAATGTTTTTTAAAGTTAGAAAAATACGCTGACTTCGAGTTTTAAAAAAAGCTGCACGCCTGTTATTGCGGTGAATAGGAGTTTGATTCCAGATTTAGATCTAGTGCACCTTCTGAAAGAGTAATTTGATGTGTGTTCAAACAGTTGAAATTGTGAGGATGTCTGTTAGAAAGCCGCAAGATCTAATAAAGGGAGTAATCATAAATATAATAGTGCCAATATGATTAACATGTGGAAGCAGGTCGCTCGTCGGGTGCGACAACGTCAAGGAATCTGTTCGAAGACGTGACAGTGAACTAGGCTGGTAAAAGTCCACAACTTACAGAATCTTAAGGCAGGATTTGAAAATTAAACCATGTCACAAATATGTCCACCAGGGAATAATCCCAGACGATACTTTGGAGATAAGTTTTACAATGAGTACGTAAGTTTTTTGGACAAGTGAGACAGACTGAAACATTTTGTAGCGTCTGTTTGCTTCAGCGAAGAGGTTCGTTTCTTCCTTGAGAGGAAAAGTTAGCTCTGGGAATTGTATGCGCTGGGCAACAGAAAGGCGAGGTGATGTGAATGAAAGAGACTTCACAATAAAAAACAACAACTGTACAGTGTTGGCAGTTTTAAGCGCTTAAGGTGTCATGCGGTCGTTTAGTTCTGTGATAAAGACAGGAGCTATTTGAACGTTTTACATTAGGTCTGTGATAAAGACAGGGACAATTGAATGTGTTACATTAGTTCTGTGACAAAGACAAAAGTCATTTGAATGTATATCTCTATAAGTTGACCAGATGTCTATAACGTCCAGTGTTCTCCTCGACAATGGATGGTTGTCTAAGATAAGTACGATAGTACACGAGTGTTAAAAAAAAAGAAGAAAAGTGGCATGTGGCTGAGAATGGAGCACAGTGAGCGTTCACGCGGGTAGTTGGCGGGTGCTTTGGTATGGTTTGCTCCTTCTTTCCTATCCCACATCTATCGTCCTTATGTCTCCTCCTTTCTTCTTTTTATTGTTTGAAAAAAAAAACAATAGAAAAAAGGTGGTGTTAAGCACCCAAAGATCAGGGGTGTGGATGAATGACAACGCTAAGAAGGGGCCGAAGAGTAGCAGCAGAAAGGCTGCAGAAAGAGTCAAGGGCCCAGAGAAGAGGGCAAAAGGGGTGTGGGGGTGGAGGTGGGGGGCGGGGACAGAAAGTGGAGACGATATCAGACGACAGAACTTGGATAGAGAGCAGGGAAGGGGAAAAAAACCTGAGAGAAAATATTTTCCTGTCGCTGTCAGGTTTCGAGCCCGGTACCTATTGAATGAGAGGCGAACACCGTAATCTCTAGACCACGAGCACAATATCAAGTTCAAATGCCACATAGCAAAAGCAAATACAGTAGAACATGACTGCAGTGTCTATGTAAACTTAATTACCTGTGCTCGGGTTTAGCGAGGCAAGGAAAGGCCCGAACTCGGATACAGCGGGAGAGATCGAGCGAGCTTTAGCTGGAGGGTACGGGGTTGGGGGGCTGTAGGCGGGTTCCAATCAGGCAGTCAGCTGTGCGGCGTTTTGATTGGCCAGTCCAGTGATGAGTGAAGTAGGGCAGGCGGCAGACAGAAATGGTGCGGAGAGACGCGTTACGACGTGAGCCACTCCAAAAGTGATGTGCTGTAGCTTAGACGCTCAGCATGAGAGCGTATAGGCCATAGCCCTAGGCCTAGGCTAGGTCAAAAAATTAAAGAAGAGGAGAGCGAGTAGTGAGTGATTCGTGATTCATTGAATTACGATCGATGATGCTCTTAGGCAGGCATACGCACGCATCCATTTCACGTTCTACTTTAGGCCTACCGGTGCGATCGATAGCACTAGCAACGAGACCGACGTAAAGATGGCTTCCAACAACGACAAATGCGTCTGCACTCGAGTTAAAGGCCGAGATAATCAACGGAGTTGACAAGAAAAGGAAGACTTAACTAAAGCGCAAAATTATGGAAGGGAAGTCATCATGTGGATGAAATTTATTTTTTTATCGGTAATTTCCCCTTTTGCCTTCCTAGCGGGAACTGGCCTATAACTGAATTTTTCTTCTGGAACCATATGTCCCGCTACAGCCGTGTTCTACTGTATCCTCCAAACAAATTACGATGTACATAAATACATTCACACAATAAGCGTATAATATGGACGAATACATTTATCGGAGATCAGGTTTGCTATTCTTCTCATACAAGCAATAAAACTGTATGATAACAAGTAAGCAAGGTTACAACAGTGGCAGTCATTAGCAATACCATCAGGATGAATTATTAAGGGGGGGGGG
>NW_004797403.1:1349738-1352092 GCF_000002075.1 Aplysia californica | reverse complement strand
GTCACTCCCTTAATCACCTTGAAGAAACTTGATGATGCTCCTACAGAGAGGAATTCTAATAAGACCAAAGCGACAAGACATCTGATTTCTGAGACAGAACATTCAGCAGTATTGCTCGGAACTTGTATTCATTGATGAGGCTGGGATTAACCTATGCACAAAGGGGTTCGCTGAAGTAACAGACGAAATGCACACTCAGCAGAATCATTATCGAAGGATATTTCTTTTTGTAAGTGTTTTTCGGCGCTAGCAACTGCATAAGGTCATATATGAGCGCACAGGACACAATAAACATTTTCAGTTTGGTAGGAGTTAGATCTAATTTTGAAATTTGCCGTAGTGGCGGCCGAAGCCTACTTTTATCGACTTTAGGACAACATGAACTCCGAGATATGTTCGCCCTTGTCTGAGAAGGTTAGGTGTTAGATCTTACCTACCCTAAAATCAGGGGTGTGGTTGAAAGACAGCAGTAAGAATGAGCCGAAGAGTAGCAGTAGAAAGGCAGCAGAAAGAGTCATGAGCCCAGAGGAGGGGGGTGAAAGGAGAAAGAGGCGAGGAGCAGAATGTGGAGACGAAAACAGACGACAGAACAAGATTAGCGAACAGGAAAGGAGGTGAACGGAGAACTGTGTTATAGGAAGAACATTTTCTGTCGCTGTCAGGTTTCGAACCCGGGACCTATTGAATGAGAGGCGAAACCCGTACCTCAAGATCACGAGAGCCCCACATCAACAAAGGATGGTAACACTTACCCAGTTGACAGAACAAGAAACCAAAGCCATGACTAGAATGAAGATGCCAGCATCTCTGAGAATGGTTTCTCAGTTTGGAAACACATTTTGAAACAAAGGCTCGGTGAAGTAAAAAAACCGAAATGCGTACTCAGCAGACTCATCAAAGAAGGAACGGTACCCTTTTCCAGTTGACGAAACAAGAAATCAAAGACATGACTAGAACAAAGATGTCAGGAACCTTCAGACCAATTAAAACCTCTAAATTATAATATGACACAGTGTTTTGCAATGCAAACCATCATCAAATTAGTTCTAGTCTCATTCGCAATAGGAATTCCGAAATGACATTTGAATTTTATTTGCTTTACATTTGCGATTTCTATGTTTACATTATATGAGTTTATATTGTTACATTTTGACTGTTTTATGAAGTAAGCTAAAACCAACACACCCCCTCCCCGCCCAACTAGATCTATATCACAAACACGCGCACACACACACACACACACACACACACACACACACACACACACACACACACACATACATTCGCACAAGGTTTTTGGAGTAATTGCAACAGTCAGAGCATTACATTTAAACTCTTTGTTGACGTAGCTGACACATACGTCTGATCAGCTGCAGAGCAAAGACTAACATTGTCGCACATTTACAACCTTTATACACAAATCAAAAACACGAGTTTGAATTTTTGATAGCATGCATGTCGTTGCCTGCCTTTTAAAGTTTCAGATAAAGGAAAGAGAACTGAAATTTCTCTATGAATAATATGGAAGTTATGCCTCGTATTTTAAAGTAACCATGCAGAATGCACGTCTTCAGTGAGTTAACTTGTCATTTCGTGTGTTGCAGCACAGCCGTCCAGCCAAAGGCCCCGCACACGTTGAAGATGTGAGCGAAGACGAGGCCGACGACCAAACAACACGTCATCAGCAGTATGTGCTGTTGGCCACACACCGCCTGGTGGATCTGGTAGCAGTTCTCGTTGATGACGTCACACATAGCTTTCGTCGCAAGCGTCTCGCCGCGAGTAGCAGAAACTCTTCCTCCACCGTCTTCTCTTTGAGATTTCATGGCGTCATCATTTAATTTTTTTCTCGCCCAACTCTCTGACTTGGGAGATTTCCTTTCCCAGGTGCAATTTTCATCCGAGTCTCCGTCACCCACCCTGTGGTTTTCAGATTTGAATTTTGACGGCATTCTGTTAGTATTACACTTCTGTTCCTTTCTCTGCGTTTTTACATCGTTGCCGTGTTGATCCAATTTTTGTTTGAAATTGTCAAGCATCTCGTTCGTCATCAGTTCTTTGACTGGAGCTCGAAGTTCTGCTTCGACTGAACCATTGGCTCTGCCATGTCCTCGACCTTGCGTCTTGCACTGCTCCCGTTGGCGTTGACTGAACTCTCCATTCGCCCTCAGCTCCTGTCTGAGTTCTGAAGTCAGCTGTCGCTCTAGTTGAAGTGCGTGCCGTTCTCTTTCAGACTGGATCTGCCGGGGTCAAATGCAAGAGAGATACTTGTAAAATTAAGCGTTTCATTCAGTGGGAGTTAAACGACGATCTCACCGGCTGGAGATGGCGTGTGTGTGTGTGTGTGTGTGTGT
>NW_004797403.1:1341838-1348491 GCF_000002075.1 Aplysia californica | reverse complement strand
TTCTTTCTTTCTTTCTTTCTTTCTTTCTTTCTTTCTTTCTTTCTTTCTTTCTTTCGTCTCACTCACCAGGCCCCACGAGCGCTCTCTCTCTAACATCAGCGCAGCCCTCTCACTATCCACTAGACTGTTGACCCTTTCTCTCTCGGCACGGACAGCCGCCCTCTCCCTCTCTAGATCCGCCCCGACTCTCTCTCGCTCTGCCTGCACGCAGCACTCAGCCAGCCTGCCTGCCTGGAGAATCTGTTGAGAGTGACAGAGAAGGCACTAACACTTCCGGTGACGTCATGGGTGTCATAGTGTGCTGCTATCGATACTCCCGGCATGTCCGGATGCTGATTTACCCCCACTTTTAAAAAAATGTTCATCGAATAACAATTCACATCGGTCAAATGACAGAAAATGGTGGATTCCGCTGAATTGTTCCCAACTTCTTTAAATACGACCCCTTTTTCTAAAAAGAAACTAAGCAAAAGATTCAGTTAACAATTATAATACTTTAAAGGGTATCAATTATCTTGTGTACTTTCTGTTGCATCTTTACCTCTTCCCCTTTCTCTTTTTGTCCTCCTCCCCTTTCTTGTAGCCTGTTCCCCTATCTCCCAAATAGACCGTCTTTACCACACAAACACAAACATTCAAAAGTACCTGTTGGAGCATCAAGCACACTACGTCGTCTCCTGTTCTCGGGTTGGACTCCGACCCACCACCCAGCCCTTTGATCACACTGTCCAGCACAGCGGTGCTGTGTCCCGTGTTCTGCTGTGGTGTCGACCCCTGGCTCATCAGCTCCAAAGGTAAAGGGACAGTGCAGGCTTGACACTCCTGACCAACGCGCTGCTCTAGACTGCACTGCTCTGGGCTTTCTCGTTCGACCACATTTCTGGGCGCGTCGTTGCCAAGAACGGAGAAGGCACCCATTCTTTCGATGACGTCATGTGCTTCTGACAGTACTTCCGCCGTGTTCGTCTCACTCTCACTGTCCACGAACGATGTGTGTGGCCTGGGAACTTCCGTTTGTTCCACACCCCTCATTTCCTGAGGGGAAAGTACATGTTTTTGTTCCCGTTAAATGTTTTTGTTTTTGTTGTTTTACGGTATTAACTAAATTTAACCCCGGAACTTAAATTAAACGTTTTAAAAAGTCACTTCGAATGCGATCTGTGACAATGATGTCTGGGTATCTTTTTAATCAAACCCTACCCTCAGTTGACAGATGGACAAGCCCTATGAAAGTTAATTGTAATAAGTACAGAGTAAGAACTGAGAAAAGATACCACCCTAAGAGAGAGAGAGAGAGAGAGAGAGAGAGAGAGAGAGAGAGAGAGAGAGAGTAGCATCAATAAAAAAGTAAACCCCCGAAGCAGGAAATTGGTTTGTCAGTTAGCCGACTCTATTATAATACCATTAATACACAGGCTCACTTTGGGCAAAATAAAAGATTCGAAAGAGGCACAGGTATATGGCTAAAATTGTTTAATGAGTGACCAGTGGAGGCTCTTTGCGTACAAACAAAGAAAATAATACAATAAACAAAAGCAACAACAACAACTAAAACCCATCCAAAAACAAGAAGTAGAGTTCAATTCTCAAGTGGGTTTGTCTATTTATGAGGATCTCTGTCTTCTAGCTAGAATGCTCACTCAGCCCCGAATGGCGATGATAAGCAGGGTCAAAACAAACCTCCTTTTATTGGCCTTTTGTTATGTTATCGGAGGTGGGCTTAAAATCGGAGTCCCCACCTCATGGTCAAGATCTATAAAATAAATGGTGACGTATATTATTCCCAGAACATTACGGTACTCCGATTTTTTTGCAACAGGATTCGACCAGAGAGTTTTACAGTAATACAATAGAGCTGTCACTTCGCCCGGATGAGCGTATCTGGGTCACCAGCTGATCGTGGAGAAACGCGCGGTAAACAAAACAAACTGCGTCCATTGTTCAAGGCATTTTCGTTGACCGCAGACTAGCATGGCCCCGGTTAGCACGAAGTGTCAATGGTGTTCTACTATAAACTGCAACAATTCCAGAAAAGAAAATCCAAATCTGAGTTTCTTTCGATTTCCAAAGGATTGTGAAAAGTAAGATTGCCTACTTAAGTAAGAATATTTTGACGAACAGAAAAATATAGGATCAAAATAATGTCAATGTGATTGTTATCCTACCAGACTGATTCTCTATACACAAACTCAACACACTTCAACTTTGTTGTATAAGTCTTTAGGCTATCAATTGCTTTTGTGCCTGTCTAAATGCCCAAATTGAACTTGCATTCTACTCTTGAAAGATATGTTGCCTGCGAAAAGTTGTCTAAAATACAAGGTGTCATCAGTCGGTTTGGTACTTTCTTTGTCCGATTACAACTTTTTATTTAGCCTTACATTTTTGTCGTTTTTTTTATGATGGGGATCCTATGGAACCCTTTATGAGGTAGAGCTATCATTATTTCTTTATGTGCTTTTCGATTATCTGAAATTGTGAGTATTGAACTCACTCTTCATACGTTTTGGAGATTGTTTTATTTATTTATTTATTTTTTGTTTTGTTTTAGTATTTATTTTATGTGTAAAATCAGCCGGTGACTCAGGTACGCGCATCCGGGCGATAATGATAGAGGGAGGATGAAAGGGAGCCATGCGAATGCCCCCAAACGACCCTTGATAATGAATCATTTGTAAGACTAAGAACCCTCTAGGAAATGCTCCAGTTTTTCTAACATAATATACTTTTACCAAAACAAAACCTGTCCTTTGTCAGTGCACAATGCCTATCAATCATTTCCATCATCCCTTTTTATCAAGGGCAAGGCGATGGGGTGATAAGTTGTAGACTAGCTGATTTGGACGAAAGCCAACTGAAACACTAAACAAAGGAACTGTTTTGTTTGAGGAACATTTTGAGCCGTCATGCTTTACAGCTGCATCTTCCACTGCTCTCCGTGCCCGAAAGAGGCTTAAGATAACCGCGGTTCCAACAATATTCAACATTTCAAATCCCTCCTTACACTAATATGAACCTTAAAAGAGAGAGAGAGAGAGAAAGAGATAGCTTTCCATTCCAACCGGGGATACTGACTGTGAAATTCTTGTGCCAGGGGACACACATATTGACTCTGAGCAGGAATATTCTGCAAAAGAGCACATGGTTCCATTGCAGCAAAGATTTAAGGGCAGATCGATCAAAATCATGGCGTCTTGAAAAGAAACCGGATAGCAGCAAGCAGGACCTAGCTCCACATGACCCTGGTAATATTAGCAACGATGAATGTTCGTTGGAAATTGTGCGCAATACTCTGTCCAAGTTCTTGTCTCCAGCAGCTCTGGAATTTGTCATGTCACAAGTGAGGGTATCCAAGGTCTGAAAAAAAAGGTCGCGTGTGGAAAAGTTCTGACAAAAGTTTGGCGTTGGCGCTCTATCATGCTTCACGCAAAGCATTATTCCCTTCTGCAGAAGCTCTTCCAATTGCCCTCCCCCAGAACATTGTGCAAAGCAATGCAAAACGTCCAGATTTGGGCTGGAGTGTCAGAAAATTTCTTGAACTTCTTAAAATTAAAAGTTGAGGCCATGGCATCATAAGAACGGTTATGTGCTGTGGTATTGGATGAAATGGAATATAATATAACCGGTGATGGAGTGGGAAGCTTTGAGGACTACGGCCCACTTGGACGGACACATAAACCAACAAATCAAACTGTGCTTTTTATGGTACGAGGATTGGCTGTAAAGTGGAAGCAGCCTGTGTCATAATATGTACATGTACTTTCTAATGGCCCAGTGAAAGCAAACACACTGGTTCAGTTGTTGATGTATGTGATACGGAATGTAATCAACATACAACTTATCCCCAAAGTCGTTATTTGCGGCTATGTTTAGAGCCCGTGTGATAACTGAACTCACTCCATTCTTTCTTTGTGACAGTCACAAAATTTTTGCTCTTTTCGATCCACCACATTTATTGAAAAGCATAAGAAACAATTTCGAACTTCATGGATTCACCTTGGATGGGCATAACATTTCATAGGATCACCTTGTTATTTTTTTACTAGAACCACATGCATGGTCACGTGGGGAGCATTGCCACCAGGGTACGGCATATTTCACCGAGCAATTCGATCAGCTATTTAACTGTTTTAACAGCAGGTCACCAAGAACGAAGGCCACTATGAAACATGCCATATCGGCATTATCTTGTCACCTGGCATTTTTAGATAAATCTTTAGTGTGGTTGAAAGGTTTAAAATGCAACAACCAAACCAACCACCCCACTCCCTTGCGTCAAGGGCTGGAAACTCACCATCTCATATCTGAAGCAGCTCTGGAATTATATGAGCTCGATCCAAGGGTTTTTGTTTCTGCTGACGGGCCGACTCAATGTGTTCTCAGTCATCCGCGGAAAAGGAGGTCTCCGTTACAAACCAGACCCCTGCCAGTTTCGGTCCTCTCTCAGGCAGTCTATGATTGATTTTGTCATGGTGAGCAGTGACCGCAAGAACTGCAAAGATGACCTGGATGCCTTTCTCTTTTCCTTAAAAAGTGTCCACTCCAAAGGTGCCAACATTGCTGTCAAAAACAGACTGACACAAGATGTACCTCCCTCGTTCAGAAAATTCATGGTAACATCTGCCGCATCTTCACTCACAACGGCAGAGGACAACATTGTGGCATATATTGCTGGTTATAACAGCGTACAAGGGACAAGGTGGAAAAATTACTACGCTCTTAGACCACTGAGGGAAAGGACAATTGCATACAACAAAGAACTGAATATTGTTTTTGTAGACCAGGAAAAGGCGTCTGATAGAG
Organism: Aplysia californica; assembly: GCF_000002075.1. NCBI lineage: Eukaryota > Metazoa > Mollusca > Gastropoda > Aplysiida > Aplysiidae > Aplysia > Aplysia californica. The sequence goes on along the minus strand of NW_004797403.1, from coordinate 1,343,688 downwards.
TAGAAAGAACCAAACTGAGGCAAACACTTGAAGAGTACGGCATCAGGGGACAACTGTTGGACAACATCGGAGCCATCTATAACAACAGTATGAGCACAGTCTGCATCCAAAACGTACTCACTGACTGGTTCGACGTGTCATCTGGAGTGAGACAAGGGGGTGTGTTATCACCGCTACTATTTGAAAAATACATGGACATAATTACAAAAGAAACAAACCCCTACCCGATAGACCTGAATGAGAAGCTGTTTGAGGACGATCAAAGCCTGGCATATGGGAAAGAAGAGAAACTGCAAGAGCACACAAACAGGCTGAATACACAATGTGAAAAGCTCAACATGAAGATCAGTAAAAGCAAGACGGAGACGATGAAAATCAGCTGGACGCTTGGCAACCTTAACTTCACCATCGACGGAAATCCGCTAAAATAAGTCAACGAGTTCAAGTATCATGGTAGCACCTTTTTCTGAAAACGGACGTCTCAACAGAGAAATAGAGACGAGAGTACAAACGGCTAACAGCGTCAGCTACCAGCTTGTCCCACTCTTCAAACATCCTTACATCCCCATTGAGACCAGAGCCAGGCTCATTAACTCTATCTTCATCCCTACCTTGACCTACCAGTGCCAGCCATGGACCTTGACCAAAAGTCTGGAACGTAAGATAACCACCTGCCAGATGAGATGTCTAAGGAGAACCGTCAACGAAACCAGACGGGACATGGTCAGAAACAACACGATCAGAGAAATGGAAGGAACAACACCTGTCCTCCACTACTTTCGAAGCCTAAAAATCAGGTGGTTTCAACATCTGGCTCGTATAGCATCTAACCTGTTTGCCAGTAAAGCCTACGACAGGAAAGTATCAGGGTACAAGGCAAGAGGTAGACCAAGACAGACCTGGGTGTGAAGGGTACCCTGAGAACATACAATATCCCACCCAGCCAGGCCATCAAACTTGCTGGAGACAGAAAGCTCTTTCTCCCCTCTACGTCCTAGAGGAACAAGAGGACGGATGACGTAAAGAGGGTAAGATTGCTGGTTATATGGCTGGCAAGCTGTCCAGTGTCGTGTGTTCTGTCTGTATTCAGCTCATGGTGGCTGGTGACACTGGCCCACCGTCACAAGCACACCCGTTCATACAGGCAAAGACTACTTGGGACGCGCACACTGTGGCCTGAAAACCCCAAGTCATATACTTCTGTCTGCAATGTAAGCAATGGAGGCATCATTCCGTGCTGTTGCTGATAGTGTTCTCCGCGTCAGAGGGTTGAGAACGATCATCATTAAACCCCTGATGAAGGAAAAAGCCGTCAACAAGCTCGTGTGCCACAATGATAGCAACTGCAACCTCCACTTTTGTGTTACAAGTCTCTTTGTGAACATCCGGCTCCACCACCCCACCACACTGAGGAATAGGTTGGTAGTGTCAGAAAAGAGAGGTCAGAAGAGACCCAGAAAAGTTGATACCTTCTATCATCAGTGGCATCCTTTTGAGAACTCATCAATCAGTGACCAAGTCCACGGGTTCCTCTTAAAGTAAGTCTCCTCAGCGTGAATGAATTTTTGTGAAAAATGTTTAACTATTTGTCTGTCTTAGTGTTACTAGTAGATCTACTTTCCATCATCAAATTTTCGTTGGTGCTTGGTAGGAGCTCTTCTTCTTTACTCTCTATCACAGTTACTTTTTTCCTTATGTGTTTCCTGGTACTCATGTCAACGTAACTAAACAATCGAACTTCTTAATTTTCATTCACATGCACGTGTGTTTGTGTGTGTGTGTGTGCATGTATGTGTATTTGTGTGTGTGTGTGTGTGTGTGTGTGTGTGTGTGTGTGTGTGTGTGTGTGT
>NW_004797403.1:1316490-1341414 GCF_000002075.1 Aplysia californica | reverse complement strand
GAATGGAGAACGAGTAGTTTTGCTGAAACTTAACAGATTATGACTTTGATTACGGTGATATATTTTCAGATCTATAGAGACGAAGTAATGTATCTGCGTCTATTAGTTTATTAGAATGTATAAAAACTTTGTTAAAAAAAAAAACTACTCTTACGGCCAAGGGAGGCTGGGGAGTTGCCTAAAATATGCGATAGAATTCACAGACCCCCTTCTTTGTTGAAGGCCTAGTAACCTAGTGAACTAATTACAGACGGCACTACATTTTCTCATGACATGACAATTGACAACATCCCTGAGCATCGCTGTGGCACTGATTACCGCGCGTAAGTGTTTTCGCGCCCCACGTCAGGCGAGACACGAAATAATGCACTGTTGTTGTGGATCGCCGCCACGAGTGACACCTCTCTGTTACTGTAAACCCTCTCTGATTCAACCTCTCAAAGACAATAACAATAGCAACAATCCCCGACTGGATATTCAAAACTTTGCGTTGGGGTTAAGAATACGTAAATCACAGCAATTACATCATTTGTAGGTAGATCTAAATACAAGTCTAGTAACATACTGGCTTTAGGCCTTCCGTACTGATTTTGATGGCCATGGAATTCAAGTAGTTCCGAGTGGTCGCTCGTTAAGGAAGTCCTCCCCCGGTATCAAACGCGAGAAAGTAAACAGTAAACAATTCTAGAGTCACCCCCTTTTAAACGCAATTACCACAAAATTATTTATACATGTATGTTTTGCTAAAGTTCTTCACATGTGTCACTGCAAAGAAGGTTTTCTCTTTCTTTCTTTCTTTCTTTCTTACTAAAAATATTTCTTTTTAAATCTTTTTTTGTTTTTGTATTAAAATTATGAGCATCAAAAATCTTTGTCATGTCATAAAACGTCCCAATTTGACATACCTGTATTTGTACATTCAAAGCACTGGCTGTTAGGGAATCAGCACAGTCTACGACGTCCATCTTGCTCTTGTTATCAAGATGCAGTAGGCCTACACCGATATTTGTTTTCAGTATCACGATACCAATTATCTGAAAATGGCAGTGCAAAGAGAGTTTGGGCTTTTTTTAAAACGCTGCAATGATCTTTTTTTAAATAATAAAGGCTATAATGGTAAAGGAACCACAATACGTTAGATCAAAAATAGTACATGCTTTGCTATGTAGACTCTTTGGTTAGATCAAGGAGCCGTTTAATGCCAGTGCTTAATGTTTATATAGATGGCATCTTGTTTGAGGGAATTCCCTGTAGATCTAAAGAATTCAACTTAAAAGTGGGCATTCAAACTTTAAAGTTTAACTGGTACTCATGATTTTCTGTGGCATTCGAAGAGATACAAAGTTTAAAGTTAAAGTCTCACAATACTAGTCGTCTTCCCAACCCTGTTATAAGGTGCTGAGTGCTGAGACCTGGATTGTGTACTAAAACTGTGTCAAGAATTATATCATAATGAATGCGTCATGGATATAAATTCTTTAGATTAATATCTACTTTTGAATTACAAAATTCTATCTGTCATTTAAGCCGCTAATTCTGGGTTACGAAGACCATGAGGTAAGACAGCAATAAACGTCGTTCTATCTGCTCTATCAAAATCGTTACAATATTGGGGTCTTTATTTTAAAAATAATAAATATCAACCTGTAATAATTATAGGCCTACTGAATAGAGGGGCAGAAATCTTTTAAGTAATAACCTATTGGTTGTCATGATTTGGCCTCTTGTCTGTTTTGTAACTCTTCTGAATAAAGATCAGTTCCGGTGTTCCCTTGATGGCAGTCTCCGTATCTTCAAAGAGCTGTGTGAGGAGGCTCTCAAGCCCAGAGGTCAAAAGTCCCGGATTCGAATCCGGGTAGCGACGGAAAAAAATTTTCTTCTCTAAAATCGTCTCCTTTCACCTCCTTTCCTGCTCTCTGGCAACAATGTTACTGTCGTCTGCTTTCGTCTTCACTTTCTGCCCCCACTGCCTCACCTCCTTTGCCCCCCTACTCGAATCTGGGGCTCCTGACTCTTTTTTAAGCCTTCCTACTGCTACTCCTTGGCCCCTTCTTACAGCTGTCTTTCAGCCACACCCATGATCTTCTGAACTACACCTAGCCTTTTCGGACTAGAGTGAAAAATCTCGGGGGTCCCGTGTGCAAATTGCGCAAGTTAAAGATCCCTTGGTGGTCTAAAATCGAAATGAGTAGGCTTCGGCCGTCATCCAGGCAAAATTCAAAATTTCCTACCAACTGAATGTTTAATGTGTTCCGCGCGCTCATATGACCCCAGCAGTTGCGAGCGCCGGGTAAAACACATACCCCCCCCCCCCCCCCCCTAAAAAAAGACCTGTGTGCTTGAAATAGACAATCAAAGTCAATATATTACAGTTATCAAGATATTCAAAGAATTGCATTCGAAAAAGTTTGGCATAGATCTAATAATATTTTCTGTTGTGCTAAAACTCAACATTTTTAACGTCAAATTTCTCAAACTTAAGTACTGAACAGAAAGAATTTTGTAATTCTAGGGTAGGGGTAGCAAAATGGCAAGGCGATACCAGACAGAGAGGCGCTGAAGTTCTCAAAAGGACACATTTTAATGATGAGGGTCTGTTTTCTGAGCTCAGAGGGGCTCATAATGTATGCATGGCGCAGATCCTTGGCGCGACTGGAATTTCGTTCACCGTGTGTCTTCCAACATTTTAATGGTTGATGGGAACCCGTCATCCGTCAATGCCCGAGGGTATCTTTTTTTTTCTCTTTTTTTTTGGAAGGAGGAGGGAGTAGACTCTGGTTTCTCTATCAGTTACGTCAACAGTTAAGTCCAGTTGTTTGTCAACATGACCTCGAACAACAGCTCCGAGCTCCCATATGTCGTCAGACACTATACATTACATTGTCTCTTATCACCGCGAAGCCTTCGTACTTGACCATCTCTTCTGCACTCGTTCAACAATAATAGGGGCTTTTGTAGACACTTGTACAGGCCATCCTTTATGCCTAGCAAATCCGCTATTTGCAGGTAATGATCCTCGCCTCTTATAATTAGGCCTATGTCGCGTGAATTCGGGTTATTTTTGAGTAAACCACCGGCATAGTATAATATCATGTATTATCTACAGGGTGATCCCCCCCCCCAAAAAAAAACCCACAAAAAAAACGGTACAACTTTTTTTGGGTTATATTTTCCTCCGCACTGAAGTTTTGAGTTTCAAATTTGTAAACAACATTCGGAAGTTAAAAGGAATTTGTCTAAGATTCGTTTTAGATAAATCCACAGAATAGTTTTGCTCTACATAGCGCGTAAAGAAACCCAACTCATTTTCAGCTCTATTAATATTATGTTCCCATTTTTGTAGCATGACGTTCTAGTTCGCATTAGGCCTACAACTAAAACACCCAATGATGGCGCCATATTTCAAACCACTGTAGCCTAACATGCCAACAAAAGTTTGCAGTCTAAAGTTTTTCTTAAGTTTCCTTTGCCTGCTGAGATCATGGTTAAGATAAGTAGAGCAGAAAGCTTTTTGTATTGAACATTTCCTAACCACCAATCCGTTTCGTAAGTTTCACACAAGGTACGAAAATCTGTATTAAAGTGTCCTGAAGGCCTTCTTTGGTGTCAATGGTGAAAATGGTCCACCAGTTAGGACCTGCAGAGATTTAGATATAAAAATTCCCAAACAAAACTACTACATGTACTTTAGGTAACCCACCCCTTAAAACGTCACCAGAATGCAGAATTCAGTAGATGTGCCCCATGAGACGTCTGTTCGTAGACGGTGTCTGAAGCAATGACTTTCCTACATCTCAAAGGTCCGCCATTCTCAATGCAGATCTTCATCTACGACTGTACCAATATTCTCGTTCGCGTAGCTATCAGGGGGTAGCAACGTGTTCATGATTCCTCGATCGTCTTGAAAAGCGTGAACATATTATTATTTTGCTCTATGACATTTGGTTCCTTGCAAAGCCCATAATTCATCTTTCTGGTTATATCAACTCCACATGCTGTCTATTTGGGCGACCTCACCACCCCCTCCCCAATTGTCTCTAGAAACAGCTCCATACTGTAACTGTAATGTAAACAGTGTGTGTAGCTTTGAGTACTCACAGGGGCGGCTGGTGGTTTGTAGAACTTACTGGCTGTAATTCCCATCGATACCTCCTCTTCTCCTCCCCCCTTCTCCGCCCCCCGCCTCAGAACTTCACCCCTACAACACACAGACAGACAGACCGACATACAGACAGACGGACATACAGACAGATAGACAGACAGACGGGCGGATGGACAGACGGTCAATTTTATACTTACCTGTACACTATAGGTATTTTGTGCGTGTGTGGGGGGAGGGGGGTGGATGGGTAGGTGAGAGAGAGAGAGAGAGAGAGAGAGAGAGAGAGAGAGAGAGAGAGAGAGAGAGAGAGAGAGAGAGAGAGAGCGAGAGAGATAAGGGGGGGGGGGGGGTTAATATATAAAAAAGGTTTACGACTCGTACTAGATCTAGATGAAAATCCATGGCGTTACAAACTTCAAAGTAAATCTGAGCTTCAAGACATTGACTGAACTTGAGGCCAATAAAATATGGATAGATCTGACTTGATCGGCACGGAACAAGAAATACTTCTAGAAGCAACCACTTCTTAGCCCTGCCCCTAGCATAATGTGCGGCTGGGCCTCCGATCCACCCCCCCCCCCCCCCCAAACCACGCGCCTTGCCCTGTCTAAGACGGAAAATGTCAAAGACGAAATTTTATCTAGCTCCCTTGCGATTGTCTTACTACAGTAGGTCCTACAGATTCGACAGTGATGAATTGTTAATTAAGCCTATAATTTAGTCTTCAATGAGAAGGCCCAACCAGTGCAGTTGCTTGAAGTTGTCTTTAGTAGGCCTTGGCCACTCCTAAAGGGGGGATTAACATGTTATTCTTCATGCAGTATGCATAGGGTGCGGTGGGAGAGCGGCATAGTGCGCTCATAATGACTTGCAGTTGTGAGCCCTGTAAAACCTTACTAAAACAAACACTGTGCAGTTTCGCAGACATTGGAAAAAAAAAATTAAATGCATCGGCCGGGAATCGAACCCGGGTCACCCGCGTGGCAGGCGAGTATTCTACCACTAGACCACCGATGCTCCTGAAGATTGGGAAGTAACAAAAATTATAAAGGTTATAAGATAAATCTGATATTGAAAGTATTGGCTTAAAAATAAGGATTTCCTGTTTACGTTTTAGTTTCGGAATCGAAACGAATTATTTCCATATCCTCTCCTCACCTCTCCTGCGTTGCATTGCATCAAGCCAACGTTGTTGCCGACTGGGTAATAGTCTCAGGCCTTCGGCTCCCTAGCAGACCTGTTAGTTTTAAGCCCTGAGAATCTAGATCTAGATCTACTAGAAAATGGAGCCCATCAAGACCACACAAATCACAAGTATCTGGACATACCTTGAAACGGTAACTAATTTAGGCTAGGCAAGGCTACTCTAGGCTAACGGAATCCGCAAGCTAATTTTTGGGTGCTTTTGTTTTCGGTAGTTCCCACCCCCTTATTTAATTAAACTTATTTGAGCTTAGATCCTAGATCTAGAATATGATAGGTGCAAGAAAGTTGTTAGTAGACCATTTAAAGGTTAGCTAAAATCATTTGAACATTTCTTTATCAAATTATGATGAAAACAATTATCATTTTATATTCTTTTGTCTTCATTAATAACAGAGGGTACAGAGACAAGTGGTCGCGGGTTGGGCCAGCTACTCTAGTTTAGTAACTGAAGAAAACTTAAGAATGTTTCTGATAAGCCTTTCACTTCAAACACGACTGCTGCACTAGCAGACGACTGAAGTTCTCGGAAAAGGATTGACCAAAAGTGGAACTTAAGTTAGACAAGGGCGACAAGGCACGTAACTCTAATAAAGCAGATTGCACACGAGCTGCACAGAAGGAAAAATGGCATGGGGAATGGTCGCGCTCAGGGCACGGTCGTGCCAAGGACGGATGTCTCTATTTCTCCAAACGGTTTCCGTTCTCGAGAATTTTTGATGGAGTGGCCCGTGTGTGTCTGTGTGTGAAGGTAGAGAGGTGTTCGAGTAACGAGTCCAGACTTGAGTACTCGAGTAATATACATGCGGCGAGTCCAGACTCGAGTCACAAGTAAATTACTCGAGTAAGGACTCGAGTCTGTAGGGGAAAAAAAAAGAAAATTAGGAGAAAAATTTGTTCTTTTTTTAAAGTTAAGAATTGATAAAAGAGAAATTCTAATAAGCAATTTTTAAAAACTGATTAAAAAAACCCAACTAAAACAAAAACACCACCCCTCAAAAAAAAGGAAAAAATCACCCCCCCTCCCCCTCCATTCCGGAGCCCTATATATACTTCGAAGCGCACAGTTTTCTAGCAGTACCTTTTGAAGGTATTTTCAAATGAAGTATAGTCTGGGAACGTTGCCCCAACAACTGAAGTAGCCTTAAATATTCAGACATTTAAAAATCTCTAGATCTAGAGATATATATAAATATATCTAGAATCTAGATTGAATTCGATGCAAAAAATGCTTCTTCGCAGTCCTGGCCGAATGAAAGACCATATAATGCCTAAATCTCGCAAATGACCAAAAAATCTCGAGATCGGAAACTGTTCGGAGAAATAGAGTTCAACTTTACTTTTCCGAACACTCCGAGAAATAGTCACTTCGATATTTTTTGGGTCAGGGGCTGCGCCCCCCTGAAACCCCCCCTACTCTTGAGGCCAAAACTGACGAATAACAATTATTGCGGGGTGGGAAATACAGAAAAAGCGCCAATTTTTGTTAGTGGATAGAGATCTCTAGCCTTATAACCGAAACAAGCGGATAGTTAGAGAATGTTAAGAGTACGCCATTGGCCAATATTTATAGTTCAGCCTTCTTGTTTGACCCAATGATTATAAAACATGATAAAGCAATGGTGCGAAAAGCGTGCGAGCTCACGAAACTCCTGGGGGAGATTATCTTCGCGTCAACCGACGGTCAACCGCTGACTTGCTTCCTTTCAGGGCGCACCTGGTGCGGTTGGCGCAGCTCGTTGTTCCATTGTTAGAGACCATTAAAAGCTTTAAATATGTTGGTTTGAAGGTGATAGCTTGCTTGTGGCCAAGGTTAGGTCCATACAACCAGACGGTTTTAGAACACTTAAGTCTCACCCCCGAAAAGCTTTTTTTTTCATCACGAGGGTGAAGATAAAATCAGTCCTCTTTGATCCTCCACATTTAATTAATTAGAAACAATTTGTGAGTCTACCACAATTTCTGTGGGCCTACTCATCATGATGATACTGCGAGCTGGGCAGTTATAGAAAATTTACATGACATGAAAAAGATATGCCTTAGGTTTATTTAGTGTGGCACCAAAGTTAACCAACTGTGTATCAAGTTTTGGACAACAAAGGGTTTGTTTGGCTGTGCACGTGCTTAGTCGCAGTGTATCAAAAGCAATTTTAAATTGGGACACTCATATGTATCATCAAGAGCTTCTTCTAAAACTTCAAGTGCGTTGTTGGAAACAGTTCCACTGCTTTTGAGGTAAAGACAGGAGTTAGACAAGGATGCAACACACATGTCAGCAATTCTGTTCAACCTGGCCATTGACTGGGTAATGAGGAAAACTACAGAGGATACATCGAGAGGCATAAGGTGGACCCTCCTCTCCACCCTCGAGGATCTTGACTTTGCCGACGACCTTGCACTACTCCCCCATACCAACCAGCACATGGAGGAAAAAACAAACCGACTCCACAAATACGGACGCCAGATTGGGTTAAGAATAAGCCAGAAGGAGACAGAAGTGATGACACTGAATGTAGGCTCCCCAACGCTGATATGGGTGAACAACACAGACCTGCCTATAACAGACACAATTACCTAACTAGGCAGCATAAACAAAACTGACAGCGCCGCAAAGGAAGACATCATGAACAGACTCAGCAAGGCAAGATCTCTGTACACAGAAGCATGATCAACATCTGGAAGTCAGGACAGTTTAGTATACAAACCAAGTTAAAGCTGTATAACAGCTGTGTACTTATCTACACTCCTATATGGAGCTGAATGCTGGAGGATGACTTATCATGACCGTCCCAAGCTATCTTCCTTTCATACAACCAGCTTATGCCAAATCCTTAGAATCTTCTGGCCCGACAAGATATCCAATGCAGATCTGTTACATAAATGTAGGCAAGAGGACATGACCACCATAATGAAAAGGAGAAGATGGAGATGGATGGGACCGGGACATGTTCTGAGAAGAGAACCAGACTCTATGGTGAAGTCTGGACACCCGAAGGACGTTGCAAAAGGAGCAGACCCAAAGTGACCTGGAGACGTACAGTAGAGTCTGAAATAAATCCTGGAATCATTCGTGGGGAACGCTGACCAAGATTGCCCAAAACAGACAGAGCTGGAGATCCTTTGTTGCTGCCCTTAACGCCAGATGGGGTAATGGGTAGTCAGTAAGTAAGTAAGCACTTAAAAATGAAATTTCTGACGTAAGTGGATACCCTTTGAAGAAACTTTACGATGTAGTCCGCAAGGACTGTACAGGGATATATTGGAAGATTCCTCATCTTCCCATGCTAGGCACCTGACACTCATCAGCCAGAACCAGTTAGAACATTGTCGTCACGGTGGCTTGAAAAAGCCAGTTTTAAACTTGTGGAATTTGTTGGTGTGTTTGAAGCTGGGTTTTTAAAAACGTATGTTAAACCTTTAAAGAATAGAGCGCACAGTAGCATAGACAGAATCTAAAGTTGAAAATGCTCCAGGAGCCAAACGTAATTGAATTTATACAAAGGTGATTCCTACAAATGCAACACAGTCGACTATGAGTCAGTGTATTTATTAATGTCAGACTGCTCGATGATCTTTACAGTGCAGTCAAAAATTCGTGGCGCAACTTGTTCTTAGACATCTCTTTAACGGGTGAATCAATGTAACATAAACTTTGCACAGCAGTTTGTATCAATTTATCTTAACGTATTCATATTTTTCCACAACAATTGAGGCTAGATTAAAAAACATATCTTCATGAATTTATATAAAATACTAAAATGGGGTCAACTAGTCACTCCACAGCCTGTGTTATAGTACCACTGCGTGTGTTGTGTGAGCTCATTAATGCACAGAGCAATGCGTGCAGTCGCTGACCTCGATTCTCCGATAGTGCACAAAGGCCGAAGAAGGATTGCACTCTCTCGGTATTTACGGTCTCTGGTTTGACCTATTCTTTACGAAGTGACTATTTCTCCGAACGCTTGGGATGATAAACTTGATTTCTTCAAATGGTTTCCGTTCTCGAGTTTTGTTGGTTATTCATTTGCGCGAGTTCGGCGGCGTCTTTCATTCTGCCATTCCGCGAGGACTGGGAAGAAGCATTTTTTGTTGCATCGAATTCACTTGCTAGAGTTAGATCTAGATCTAGATGTTTATAATCTAGATCTAGAAATTTTTAGCCTAAGTATCTGAATATTCCGATACTTCAATTGTAGTTGGGGCAACGTTCCCGGACCAGGCCTATATAGTACTTCAATTGTAAATTGTGGCCTATGCCTTTAAAAGGTAGGCTACTGCGAGAAAAGGAAGACTGCTCGACTTCAGCAGTAACCTATTTTGATAGTCATCCCTAAAGCAAAAACTAAATAAAAAAAAAAAAATCCCCCCCCCCCCTCCTACCATTCACACCATACACACACACACACACACACACACACACACACACACACACACACACACACACACACACACACACACACACACACACACACGGCACACCCATACACACACACTCTCAAACACAGACATGCACACTCACACAGCACACATACACATGGGCCACTCCATTCACAAAGAACCAAAAAGTCTCGAGAATGGAAACAGATGGCATGAACAACTTGCAAGAAGACAGACAATAGGAAGGAATGGGGTAACATGATCGTCAATGTCTGTTCCAGACCTGACACCTGAAGAAGGAGAAGACAGTATGCATATTCTCTCACTTTGATCCGAATTCACAACTGGATGGGCAGGTCTAGTTGAAATTTGAAATGCCAATGAGTCCCCCCACCCCCACCCCCCTTTATCAGACTTACTGCAGTGAGGAGTTATTGACTGTTGATCGTAACTAAGATGGCTGACATTGAGAAAGATGTGACGCTGTGACTATTGTAAAAGCAGTGAAGTTCTGTCCGTCTGATCACCTACCTAATTCTCATGAAGGGTCTTATTTCCTTTGACAGGTGGATTGGTCAGATCCTTGGTTCAGTGGACTGTTAGCTTTTCATCTCTTCACATTCTTGGTCACTTTCCTCACAAGGAACAAACAGATGCTGCAAGCAGCGCATTTCTTGGTCCTGTGTAAGTGTATTGTATTGCAAGCGTAATATGTTATCTTTCTTTAAAGCAGTGGAAGGTATATTTTTGCCAGACAATGCTGCTCCTCTTAGTACTCATTCATTTTCTTCAATTGATGAACTGGTGAATGTCTTCTTATTGAGTTCGGTGAAATGAATGAAGACATTTGATAAGTTTTATCAAAAGATGAAGCTTTGGGGCTTTGTAATTGTGGACAGACAAATTTATGGGTGGTTTGTTATTATGATAGTTGTGGTAATATGTGTGTGTGCCTAAAGCTGTCCCCATCGTTTTATGCAAGAAAAATTCTGAAATTATGCAAACTGAGCCCAAAAACGTAAAATTATCCGATTCTGTTAATGTTAACAAAGAATGATGAAGGAAAATAATCAGAAATTATGCAAAAAATGATAAAATTCTGCTAAATTATGCGGGGTGCATAAAACCCCGGAGACAGCTAAAGAAAGGTACCAAAAGTTGGATTTTGACCATTTTGAGTTAAGGGTTGCACCTTAAAGGAAATTCAAAGCTGAACACAGGGGTTATTGAACTTTTTAGATACCTCAAGCAGTTTTTGAGATATTGCACATTTTGCCAGGTAGGCTATAAAAATATAATTTTGAGAAAATGAGCTTTAAGGTAAACAAACGTGAGTACACATACACATTTTTTTTTTTAACCTGATTTTTTAAATGTATTTATTCATGGAAAATTCATTTCCATATTGCATTCAGTTGACATCAATATCATGAATGGAATTCAATAGTAAAACTTAGCAGGGGAGAGAAAACGTGCTTCAACAATAGATTTTAATACCTTTTAAAAGCAGTTTTCATTATACCTTTCGCTCAAAATAATTCAAAATAAAACATTTAGAAGTCAAATCAATGAAAACCCTTGGAGCACATTGTAAAAAAATGTTGGATCTACCCTTTTTTTAAATGGAAACACATTTTGGTCAAAAGAGTGATATTTGTCATAATCAGCCTGTAGCTCGAAGCGGTCTGGGGCGACTTTTGGTACCTTTCTCTTGGCGCACGCACAAGTAATGTTATTGCTTTACTGTTCTTTTAAGTAAAGAATAGGTGACATAAATATATGGAAAATTCTTCTGACAGCTAATGTTTCTCCTTTTCTTTCATTTTTCATAAATAAAGTGCTGCTGGTTTACTTTGCTGAAACCCTGAATGAATTGGCTGCCAAACATTATAAGTAAGTACATGCTGAGAAGTATTTTGAGGTCTTTTCAGTTTTCAATCTGACTCAAGTACTGTTGATATACTTTTTTCCACATCTCAATGTTGAGTTTGAAGTCATTTCTTGAATAATTTTGTTTCTTTTTGCTTTGTAGATTACAGGTGTGATTTTAACTTTTTACTGCTTTGAGATATTTTGGGCCAAAAGGTGCTGTAACTGATGATTTTATGCTGCTTTTATTTAGGGTATTTTTTGTCTTTAACTGGCTACTGCTTGTGAATCAAATGATAATCTTTTTCCATTTAAGGGGGCTCGATTCTTACGGGACATTTTTAACTAAAGACCAACTGAATCAACTTTTGTCACAGGCACAAAGCATGAGACAAAAGATTCATGTTCAACTGTTGACACACTCGATTTACGTAAGCCACTGCCATGGAAACGGCGGCTATCTTGAAAATTGGAGATAACATTTTATTTTTTCCCTCCATTTCTATAGTTTTTAACTTTTTAAAATTCTGTAACTTGCAAAATGTAATAAATAAATAGGTGCTTTCTGCTGGCTATTTGGATTTTTAATACTATACTTAGAAAGTATACAAAATTGTTCTCAAAGTTGGGGATAAGGGGTTTTCGTGGCCTAGAGGTTAAGGTATTGGCCTCTCATTGAACGGTCCTGGGTTCGAATCCGGGTAGCGACCGAAAAATTTTCTTCTCTGAAAGTCTCCTTTCACCTCCTTTCCTTCTCTCTAGCAATGTTCTGTCGTCTGCTTTCGTCTTCTCTTTCTGTCCCCCACCCCCACACCTCCTTTGTCCCCTCCTCTGGGCTCCTCACACTTTCTGCAGCATTTGTGCTGCTACTCTTTGGCTCCTTATTGCTGTCTTTCAGCCTCACCCCTGATCTTGTGGTAGGAAAGGTCTACACCTAGCCTTCTCGGAAAAGGACGAAAAATCTCGGAGGGCCTGTGTGCAAGTTGCGCTCATTAAAAATCCCTTGGTGGTCTAAAATCGATAAGAGTAGGCTTCGGCTGCCACCCAGGCAAATTCAAAATTTCCTACCAACTGAAAATGTTAGGTGTATCCCATGCGCTCATATGGCCTTATGCAGTTGCGAGCGCCGTAAAACACTTCCAAAAAAAAAAAAAAAAGTTGGGGATCTGGAATTTGTTCTTTTAAAGAATATTTTTGGCCTGAAAAAAAATTTGTTAAAAAATTCTAAAGCAAAATGTGTAAATCACTAACCAGCCCACTACAAGTACAAACCATTTCTCTGACTACATGCCAAATTTCAAATCTCGGTGTTGGAAAATTTTAAAAATGTTGGAGATTTAAAAAACGGCAAGCGAAAAGTAGTGAAAAAGTATGTTTTGAGAAAATCCAAAAGCATAGAAAATGTTAGTACACAACGTAGAAACAATAACATTGAATTCTGTTAATGTTAATCACTCAACGATCAGTGTCAATAAAATCTCAACTGAGTAAGGGACTGGAAAATACCAAAGTAAAAAGTTCTCAAAGTGAGTGAAAATCAGTCTCTGAGGCCCTAGACCCGACCCGCGAGCCCCTCTAAAAAACAACAATTTTGATATCGGAATGTGGCTACCGTACCTGATGGTAAGGGCCTTACGAAATAAGATAAATGGTCACGTTTGTAAAAATCAGTTGCGCTGCAGGTTGAAGAACAAGCAGTCAGCTACCCCTTAGATCTTACAGGGGAAGGCAAAGAAAGACAAAGAAGAAGAAATACGTATTCTTTACTTTTTGTATTCAATGCGGTTTGTCACAGTGCCTTTCTCATCACATACTTTTCTGTTTCTGCAGGGTTTTCTCTCGCCAGCAATATTTTGACAGCAAAGGAATGTTTATTTCTCTGGTGTGGTCAGCCCCTCTTCTCATGAACTGCCTTATCATTGTGGTAAGCCCTCCCCTTTCCGCTGCCCCGAGACATGTCTTGTGAGTCGTCTTGATCCAAACTTTGTTTGGTTTTTGTCCCTGTTTGTCTTCATGACTGTTGTCTGCCTGTCTTGTGCTTCCCAGAATAATGCTGAATTTTTGCACCTTGATTTTCTGTTATGTCTTTCCACCTAAAGTTTCCCTCATGACTCATGGTGAAACTGCTCAAGAAACTAAAAGGAGACACAAACGGACTGATCAAAACAGAAAACGACCTTGCAAGATAAACAGACAATGAACAAGAAGTAAGGAAAGGATTGGGACCTGGAACTTGTGCAGCTTGACAAACAAAGAACCTGAGATAGTGGAGTTCATGACCCAGAGCAAGATCTCCTTCATAGGCATTACTGTTACAGAGATCAGGCAAAAAGGAACAGGTACAAAAGAGATCCATTCCAACTTTGTCCTCATTTGGAGCGGGGTAAAAAAAGAGCAAAGAGCTGAACATGGTGTGAGTTTCATCATACACTCTGACAAAGCAAAGGAATTAATCAGTACAGAGTTCATTTCAGAAAGACTTATCAAAATCAGCATTAGAGAGGGCAAAAAGACCATAAACTACATTCAAGTGTATGCACTGTGCAAGGACTCCTACTCAGACGAAGAAAAGACTCTTTCCTCTTTCTTTAAAGAACTCTCGCAATTAATCAGCAGCATCCCAGTCAAGGAAGACCTTTATGTAATGGGAGACTTCAACGGAAGATTCGGAGAGAGAAGAACACGGTAGACAAGACACCTGGGCCCACACAGTGACCACAGAACACCAGTTAATTATAACGGCAACCATGTATTGGAACTGTGTGCTGAGCACGACTTATTCATCACCAACACCTTCTTCCAGCACAGAGCCTCTCAGATCTATACCTGGTACAGATGGAACAACATCAGGGTCTCATCACGGATCGACTTCATATTAGCGAGATCTCGAATGCGGATCACAATCACAGACTCAAGAACAATCCCCAACGCAGGCCTGGACACAGACCACAGGCCAGTCATCATCAAGAAAGACAAAAAAAACCCTGCAAACTGTAAAAGACAGCAAGAGAGACTAAATATGCTTCGGAGGTGATCAGGTACAGACTCAGATCAGATACACCCTTAATGAAAGGCTAGTCTCTATCAACTCTACAATACTTACCGTAGAAGAAGCTTGGGACACCTTCAAAACAGCTCACCCGGACACTCTGAAAGAAGTCTGTGGTTCCAAGGAGACAAAAGGAAGACACAGAAAGGCAACAGTCTGGTGGTCAAAGAAGTTAAGGATGCTATCAAGGAAAAAAAAGATACTGTACACTATCTGGGTCAAGTCAAAGAACGAAGAAGGCTACATTAAGTATAGACTTGCAAGAAGACACGGCAAGAAAGTTGTTATAACATGAAAAGAAAAGCCATGGACCCAGTGTGGTGAAAAGCTAAGTGAAACCAGCAAAACATCATCAAGAGAGTTGTACAGGAAGATGAAGCCGATGAGAGTGAGAGACAAACCCTATGTGCCTACCACTATCATCAACGATACCAATAAAGAAGCTCTACATGAAGAGAAGGAAATAATAAAGAGATGGAAAGAATATTTTCTGGAACTACAGAACCCATCAGGACCACAGGCACAAAACACATTGTGCCCCTTCATCGCCAGGTTCCCAGAGCTCTCAGAACCTACCATCCTGAAGAGTGAAGCGAGAGAAGCATTGAAAACTAGTCCTAAGAACGAGGCAGCTGGAGACGATGGCATCACAACCGAAGCCATCCTTGCATGCGGCGAAACCGGAATACATTGGCTTACAATCATCTTCCAGAAAGCTTGGAAAGAGAGAAAAGTGCCAGCAGACTGGCAAAATGCGATAGTGGTGCCAATATGGAAGAAAAAGGGCAGCAAGAAAGACTGCAAGAACACGTACAGAGGCATATCTCTCAGCTATACGGGGAAAATGTATGCAAAGATCCTAGAGCAATTCACTCTAGCAAAAACCAAACATTTTCTCAGTGATGCCCAGTTTGGTTTTAGAAAAGGAAGAGGGTGCACTGATGCAATCTTTGCACTCCCGACAACTGTGTGAGAGGGCATTAGAATACAACCAAGTTCCGAGTCTCATATTCGAGGATCAGGGAAAAGCTTTTGATCGAGTAAATAAAAACAAGCTATAGAAGATCCTTGAGCAGTATGACATCAAGGGACAACTGCTAGACAACATCAGGGCTATCTATGTCAACAGCAGAAGCGGAGTCTGCACTACCAGTGGAACATGAAACTGGTTTCCAGTAACATCTGAAGTCAGGCAGGGCTGCAATCTCTTCCCTCTGCTCTTCGTGATCTACATAAAGGAGGCCAATCCAGACCCAGAGGCACTCTATGAACTTGTGTTTGCACACGACCTGGAATGATGAACAACAAAACTCAACTACAGGAGCATATGAACCAACTAAATGCGAGCTGCGAGAAATATGACATGAGGATCAGTGTTAGCATGACCAAGGTCATGACAGTTACCACGAGACAACACAAAGTGAATAACAGCATCAATGAATCCCAACTAAAACAAGCCAGTGAATTCAAATACTTGGGCAGCATTTTCCCAGAAAGTGGCAAATTAGACCGAGAAATAGAGACTATATGTCAGAAAGCCAATGCAATCAGCTATAATCTATTCGCCCCTCTCCTGAAACATCCCGATGTCCCCATGAGCACCAAGGCGAAGCTCACACCATTTTTTTACCAACATTCACATGTCAGTGCAAGACATGGTCCCTAACAAAAGCCCTAGAGAGGAAGCTGGTCACATGCGAAATGAAAAGTCTAAGAAGAGCGTTAAACAAGACAAGACGAGACAAAATAAAAAAAAATTTAATCATTAAGAGACATAGTAGGAGCAACACCAATCCTACCACACATTGAAAAACAAAAGATCAAGTGGTTCGGACACCTCACATGGATGCCTTGAAACCAACCAGCTCTGAGGACACAAAACATCATAATTCTGGCTTGAGAGCCAGAGGAAGACCAAGATGACACTGGAGCGAATCTGTGGCAGACGCCCTCAGAGCTCATGGGATGTCCCTCCTACAGGCCACTCGTCTTGCTGCAGACAGACCCTTGTGTTTCCCCACGGCACCCACTGGTACAAGCGGAAGAAAAAAGTAAAAGTAAAGTGACATAAGTAAGTCTTTTTTCAAACCACTTCAGCAAGTGTTCTTTTCTCATTTTAAATAAGTCAGATTTACCTAGGTTCGGTAGGGTGTTAATTAATGTATGAATATTAATACATTTGTAGGTCTTACTTCTTTTCCCCCTATTGTTTCTGTATCTGTCTTTCTATCTTGCTTTTACCCATTAGGAAATGGCCAGTGTCATGCCGATGTGCTTCTATTCTCAGTACTCAAAACATCAGACTTAACTCTTCCTGCCCCCCTGTATCTTTTGACAATATTATTTGTATTGAAGCTCTTCTCTTCTTTGCACCGAGTGAAATGAACTAAGTTTATTTTGTCTTTCCCCAGATGATGTGGATTCTGTTCTCATCTCAGCTCATGGTGACCACAGGCAGACTGAGGCTGGAACAGGAGAGGAAGGCTCTAGAGAGAAGAGAGAAAGAGAAGGCAGCTGGAGGAGGAGGAGGAGGAAACATGAAAAAAGATCAATAAAAGGAGATCGATATAATTCCAATGGGAGTGCATTGTTGTTTTGTCTGTGTAAAGGAAAGGATGATGTGTTCTGAGACGAGTTTTGATTTTGTAACACTTCTTGTGCCTGGGTTGAGACTAAAGTCTACTGTGGGGCAATCTGTACACAGTTATGTGTATATATATGTCCTGCCATACCTCATTCTCCACTCCAGATTTTAGCTGTTGAATGACTGATATAAAGACATAAACACTGACCAAAATGGTTAAATATATAAATTGGTTTCATTCCAAAAAATGTATCTTTTTTTTTGGTCAAAAATTCACATTAGCAATCATGTTAAATTTTCAATAGTGAGGGTTATTATTTTAACTTGTTGTGTGACTTGAACTGTGTTGGAGAGTTGTACTCTGTTACTGTAACTGTGAACAATTACTGTAACTTGTCCTTGTGGGGTTTTTCATTGATGGGGAAATCTTTATCATTTTGTTTGTGTGAACCTGCCAAAATTTGAAAGTCTGTTCATGTTCTGTGAGGTTATTTTTGTTTTTTGTTTTCTTTTTTTATTTTATTTTTATCGAGTAAGTGGAATGAGCTTTGCTGTGACTTTTGCATTCCTGATCTCACTTTTTTCCTTCTGTTGTGTGCATATATATATCTGTATGGAGGGAGTTTCTTTCCCTCCCTCTCTCTCTCCCTCTCTCTCTCTCCTTCTCTCCCTCACTTTCTCTCTCTCTCTCTCTCTCTCTCTCTCTCTCTCTCTCTCTCTCTCTCTCTCTCTCTCTCTCTCTCTCTCTCTCTCTCTCTCTCTCTCTCTCACATTTGATTTTCTCCGCCCATGTCATCATGCTACCCACTGATCCTGGGTTTTTTTTATTTAATAAACTGTAATCTGTATGATATTGTCATCAGCAAGCTGTTCAAATAATTGTGGGGCAGCGTGGTGGAATAAGGCTCTCGTCAAAATAGTCAAAGTGAAGAAACTATGATTTTTCCGCAAGTTTGTGAATTTTTTTCATTTTTTTTTTTTTTTGGCTCAACACCTTTCATGCCCATCAAAGAACTCATATTTGTGTGGGTTTTTCTGAAAAACGTTGATTAAAGGCACAAAAAATGTAAATTTTCAGTTACCACGGACTCTTAAGCTAAGGAAATAACTAATCTTCGGTGGCCATTTTCTCACTAATTTTACCTCTGAAAACGACTGAACCCCACCTCCTTCTTTTGCAAATATCTCGACTTGTATTCAAGATAAATGGATATTTTTTTCATCAAAATAAAGACAAGTGAACAAGCTTTAAGATGATACCAATAAGTCTACATGTCCAAAAATTGACGAGAGCCTGATTCCACCACGCTGCCTCAATTACTAAGCCCACAAAGTAAAATTTTCTGCAGAAAAAACAACTTTTCTTTCTTTCAACAATATTATTGTAGGCCTGCTTACATTACATAATTAAAAAATGTTTTTGGTTGCTTTTGTCAACATTTAGAATTTTGATTTCTACTGAATATTTCTTAAGCGCATGCAGCCAATAACGCAAATTAAGAAACTGCAGTTTTTAAGAAATTGAATTTCGGACTTCATGGATCTGAACAGCTGGCTGACATTCCCTTTTTCTGTACATGAAGTACTTCCACATGTTGTTCCAGTACCTTTAAATGTTTTGCCACTGAACATTCTTTTGAAGTGAGCTGTGGGCACAGTGTGATGTGATCTCATTTGGTAGGCCTCTATTATGCTGGGCTGTGGGGCAGATGACCAAGGTTCATATCGTCACAATGGAGCATTTTTTAACTTAGGTTGTTTCGGGAGTCTTTAAGTGTCCGTCTTCTTAGTGCTCTTCATTCAGAGACTGATGTCACTTTCTATGGTTTGTACTTCTTAAATAACCTAACAATATAGAAGAGGATCGTCAAAACCAATACAGTTTTAATTGTGGTGTTGAGTGACGCATATATTGGAGAGTGTCGATAAAGAAAGCTCTGTTTGGATACAAAATTCACATTCCCCTTTTTACGTTTGTTCCCTCTGTGCTATTGGTGAGTATGGAATTATCCATTTGATTGTTCTTTGAGAGTGCTGAATGGTATATCTTTTGAGATATTGATATTATGATTTAGTTTTCCTTATTTGCTGACGTTATAATTGTCTTCTAAAATAAAACTTGACTTTTCTTCCTATCAGTATCAGGTGTATACTCTGATAAATCCCTGTAACTGCTCATCCTGCTGTCCTGTCCACATATAGTTGTATAACACGGATAGCTTTGAATTCGTTGGGACAGGTCTCGGTATTTTGAGGGATCCATAGTTTGAGGGATACCTTACAAAGATAAAGAAGGAAAAACAAAAAAGGACCGCAGGCTCAGTTCAATGACCGATCCGTGTTATACTGTACCAGTATAAAGTTGTATAAGTACGTGTCCAAAAGCACTGATTCTGTCATCGTTAGTGTCTATGTCTTTAGATCTCACTTTTATACCATCATTATATGGGTGCTTTGTTATAAGTTTATAAAGTTTTCTGGATTTTCCTTAGTTTTGTTCTTTTTAAAAACTCTACACTATTCTCTGGGCTCTATGTACGCAAGTCTAAGTGTGAACTTGTAGTAAGATTAATTAATTAATAATGCTCAAGAGCAAAGTTAAACCCCCCCTTCTCTCTCTCTCTCTCTCTCTCTCTCTCTCTCTCTCTCTCTCTCTCTGTCTCGCTGTCTCGCTGTCTCTCTTTCTCCCTCTTTCCCTAACTCTCTAATCTTTCTTTATGGCCCTATGTTTGATTTTGTTTTGTTTTTAGAGCACTTAATATTTTCCGCTTAGAAACAGATAATGTTGCTAGTTTATCTCATGTTTTTTTTCTCCTGACTGGAGTGTTAAGCTGTTCACAGACAGAAATTGTGTTTTTCAAATAAATTTATCTCCAAATGTGTATGTAATCTAAAAACACTCAAGAAGTTGTAGTGTAATGAAATTGAATTTATTACTGAATGGAGAGTGATGCAAAGATTTTTCAAACGAAAATGATGAAGAATTTGGTGCTTTAAACAGGAGTAGTGGGTTTTTTTTACTACCTAATGTGTACAAAAAATGAACCGGTTCTTCTTTTTTGTCTGATTTGTTTTTTGTCATGTATGTTGAATTACCTGAATAATATCTTTCAGAAATCATTTAAAAGATGAAGATGAACAAAAAAGATGAAGAATTTGGTTCTATAAACAGGAGTAGTGTTGTTTTACAACCTAATGTGTACAAAAACTGAACCGGTCTTCTTACTGTAGAAGAGCAGAGTTGAAAAATTATTGATTATTATTATTTCATGATCCATCTTTTTAATTAAAAGAAAATTGAATGTTTAGTACACTACCTTAGAGAGATACAAGGATCCAAATATAGGAAAGAAATAGATGAGGAGGTTTTATTTGTTATGTGTCATCTTTCTGTCTAATAGATGGTGCTTGCTAATAATAATAATAGTCTGGTATTTTAATTGACACACCTCTGCTAAATAATGTGTCGAGATTGTGTTTAGAAAATAGCATTCATTCTCTTTCATGTGCAATAAAATGTCACCGGTTCTTCTTTTTTTTTCTGATTTGTATTTTGTCATAGTCATATGTTGAATTACATGAATAATATCTTTCAGAAATAATTTGATTGTTATTGCTATTATTTATTAAATTTTATGTCATGTGGACACTGCAGTGTCCTGTTGGTCCTGTTGCTTTTCAATGCAGAGGTCTGCCAATGAAATAAAATTGGGTTGTTTTTTGTTTTTTAATGAGAATTTTATCTGTTTCTTTTTTTAAAGTCTTCATTGTACACTTTTGTATTCAAATCCCTCTGTTATTAGTTATGTCTGCATGTATGAAATGAGTGTGTTCAGTTGGAAGGCGTCACTGGTTGGTCCTTCTTTTTTTCTTTTCTTCTATTAGTTCTGTGTGTTTTATCTTGATTTTTCCCCTGAACCAAATAGCAGTTATTGTGTCTGTCTGTTTTGAGCGGTCATTTTGAAAAAAAAAATGCGCGGTAAACGTTCAATTAGGCCTATTATGAATACGAAAATATGCCATATTTGTTTTTAACGAAAGAAGATTCATTGTTGAAAATTTTACAGAGTAATTTTGCTTTGACTTGTATACAAAAAGGAAAAAATATTGATCAACACAAGCTGAATGGACATTTTAGAGGGACTATCTCTACACCACCGATTTGGAGGGGGAGAATAAAAAACTTAAGTTACAACTACAGTGTTAAAGTACTGTAATTATGACAAACTTGGCCTGTGACAAACTAGGCAGTAACCGTCATAATGGATATACAGTGGAATCCTGTTATAACGAGTGGGAGGGGACCGGTGCGAAATGTCCGTTATAGCAGGATTCTCGTTACAAGGGATCCAGTAATAAATTCAAGGGAAATAGTAAAGTAGGCCTAATCTATGATTTGGCGTTCTGTTCATTCCTTTTTTGTATTTCCCCTGATGATGATTTGTTCAACACGATCTCAAGGTCTTACTTGATCAAAAATCGAATCAGGTTTCTTTCTCTAGTACTAGCAATGTTGACAAATCGGCCTTGGCAATCAGAAAGAAGGGGCTCTGGCTCTAGGCTAACTCGCCCGCAGTGTTGTCCCCCACCCCACCACACACTGTGGCGCGTTGCGTCTGCTCGCGCACGTCATACATTCACTCCATCCATCTATCACAGCATTGTGACCTCTCCATCCCGCACCAGAGAAGTGAGAGGCACGGTAGATTCTATGCCTAGATAATCTAGACTGGGCTGGTCTATCACGCGATGTGTTCTGCTTGTGTCTGCACATGCCACACCCTCCCCACTCATTCACTCCAGCCTTCATTGTTGGTTCGCATGGGCTCTCCCATTCCTTGTTTCGCTGGATCACCGACAACTTTTTCAACTAAACTGGCAAGGTTTTATAGGTTTGATTGGTCTGTGCGCTGTGCACAGCAGCAGCAATATTCCGTTATAAACGACTCGCGTGACGGTCTGATTGCACAATAGCAGTATAATTTTATTTACAAAGATAAAGAAGGAAAAAAAACGGGGTTTTAGAACAGTGTCTTTATAACAGACTTCTCGTTGTTTCAGGACTCGTTATAAGTGGACTCCACTGTAATAATATGTATGCCAGTTTTGGTGCTTGTATGACGATGTGAATGATTCGGCTGATTTTTGCACTTAACTGCCCCACTATCGCATTATTTTCATTCAAAAAGTGCGGAGTTCGAAACTTACCAGTGACGAAAAACTTCTTCTCTAGTCTAAAATGTTCTCCTTCCTTCCTCTTTCCTGTTCTTTGGTCTTGCTGTCCCATATATCTGCTTTTATCTCTTCTACTACTACTACAGCACTGCAGCTGCTGCTGCTGCTGCTGCTGCTGCTACTACTGCTGCTGCTGCTGCTGCTGCTACTACTACTACTACTGGCTCCTTCTTTCAGTTGTCTTTCAGTCACACCCCTGATCGAAGGGTAGGTAAGATCGAAAATCTGATGGGGTTTTTTTGTGGTCTAGAAGTTAAGGTGTTCGCTTCTTATTCAATAGGTCCCGGATTCGAATCCAGATAGCGACGGAAAACAATTTCTTCTTTATTTTTTCCACATCCTTTCTCGCTCTCCCCTCTAACACTAGTGCTCTGTCGTCTGCTTTTGTCTCCACTTTCTGCCCTGCCCAACCTCTTCATTCACCTCCTCCCCCCCCCCTCCGCTGGGCTCCTGACTCTTTCTGCAGCATTTCTACTGTTACTTCTTGGCTCCCTCTTACTGCTTTCTTTCATCCACAACCCTGATCTTAGGGTAGGCACTGTTATTCTCTTTATTGAAGTGTATGGGCCAACAGATCCTACTAATGTCTCTTGACAATTGAGTCCAGAGACTACAATATATGTAATAATACATTATTAAGAGAGACCGTGCGAAGAACTTGTATCATTTTGCAAATAGTATCTTGAACAAGATGCAAGTTAAGAATTTCGTGATCTTAAAAAAAAATTCACAACAGCAGTGTGAGTGAACATATTTGGCTAAGCCAGTCTTTCGTTCAACTGACCCTTTTTTAACTTGGAAATCGAAACAAAATGTAACATCTAGTCTAGCTGAATTTGATACTGTAGGCGATTACGCCAAGATAAACTGGAACAATGATATATATATTGTAAAATACTTGTCGCTATTCCTCGGTAAAATGATGTCAGCAGTTGCTGTTCCCCAGTGCAGCTTTTATATATGTGTACGCTGTTTTTGTTTTTTGGGTTGTTTTTTTTTTTCTTTTTGGTAAGTGTTTTAAGTCACAATTGCCTAAGGTCATATGAGCGCGTGGCACACATGTAATATTTTCAGTTGGTTGGAAATGTTAAATTTTGCCCGAGTGGCGGCCGAAGCTTACTCTTATCGATTTTAAACCACCAAGGGATCCTTAACGTGCGCCACTTGCACACGAGCCCTCCGAGATTTTCCGCCGTGTCCGAGAAGACTAGGTGTAAATCTTTCCTACCAGAAGATCAGGGGTGTGGCTGAAAGACAGCAGTAAGAAGGAGCCAAGGACTACAGCAGTAGAAAGGCTGCAGAAAGAGTCAGGAGCCCAGAGGAGGGGGCAAAGGAGGTGAGGGGGTGGGGGCAGAAATAGAAGACGAAAGCAGATGACAGAACATTGCTAATGAGCAGGAAAGGAGGTGAAAGGATACAGTTTTGAAACCGAAATTTTTTTGGTTTTTACCCGGATTCGAACCCGGCCTTTGAATGAGAGGCCAACACCTACTTAACCTCTAGGCCACGATCAGAGCCCCCTTGTATGCTGTGAATTCCCTATTACTGTACATGTATTTTTTTACCCGCTTTAGGCTTACATGAAAGAAAACGTGTCGGATCCTTTATGAATGGGCTGTTAGATTCTGTTGGTCATCCAAATTTAAGACCCGTATGGCAAGATCTGAGAAGATTGAACAGAGTAATTTCATTTGATCTTGTTTTAAGCGCTTTCAGACGAAAGTGAACAAGCCAGTTTATAGAAAATAATACAGTGTATCACTGATAGCTGGAATTCGTCGGGACTGGCCTCGGTAGTTCGAGGTATTCGTGAACAGTGATTATAACTGGCATAGGCTGTGTTAGAGAGTCAAGGGCAGCAACAAAGATTGGGTCAGAATAGAAATGTTTTTTGAGTGTTTTTTTTTTTTCTTTTCTCGGCCATTGTCCTAGATCACAGTCATAGATCTATGGGTTAGAATAGTTAGATCTATGTCTGTCGACTTGAATTTGAAATTTGAAAGATTTTGAGATTGACAGATTGAGAATGAAAAACACGATGATAAGCAACGCTTTCGAGTTCGATCGGTAATGGGCCTACCGGTACCAAAACAGTTTAATTGTGCGGGTCAGTGTGAGCGGTTTTTAGTCTGCACCAATCGAACGGTACCTTTACAAGATTTTCAAAACATAAACAATTTGAGTAGATAAGGATATCGCAACAGTAGATTCTAATTTTCAACAACGTGGTGACGAACCAATGCAGCCCTACCCCACCTCTCCACCAAGAGTGCGGTCTTTAGTCTTTTGCAAGGAGGGGTGGGGTGGCCGATCATCACAACCTTTTCTCTTGCCCGCTCCACACAAGCCTAGCAAGGCCTAGGACCTAGGCACGCGCAGAGGGCATGCAAAGATTACCTCCTAGAGTCTAGAGAATCTTTCAAATCTTTGAGGCATGCGTGTCGAACAGTGCGCTAAAAAAAGCACGGCTAGCTCTTTCTGTGGAGGGGAGAAAAAAATGGGGGG
>NW_004797403.1:1313689-1316390 GCF_000002075.1 Aplysia californica | reverse complement strand
TGATATTTTACCGACCTTGCCTTTTTCCGCTTTTTAAGAATTATTTTGCCTATTATTACTCTGTTTCAAGTGCACCTCAAAGGACATTGACTTCAGACCTTTACGGTGGCATAATTAGTTCGACTATTCCGTCGTTTGTGTTCGAGCTTCGCGTAATTTTTGTATACACAGATAAAGAAGAAGAAAAAAAAAACAGAACCGGAGGCACAGTTCGACTGATGCGGGATTTTGAGTAATCTGTATTCGACCTATCCGGGTTATACTTATACTGAGTACCTTCGATCGTAGATGAAAAAGCCACACTGTGCATTAAAAAACAAGCACCCGACTGCTCTTGATAAAACTGAGATTGAACAGGGGAACACAAACAAGACAATTTGTAATGATGATGATGATGATGATGATGATGATGATGATGATGATGATGATTATTATTATTATTATAACAATGTATTAATATAGATTTTCATCTTTTCGTGCCACGAATCCTTAGCACACGGTGACAAGATGTAAAGAAGAGCATAGCATATTGAAGTAATACACGGAAAAGTTAAAGCATGTGTGATAGTAAAGCGGCAAATATCACTCTAACAACAATAATATAATTAAAATACCGATTAAGTAGCAGACATGTTTCTTTTATTGTGACATGCCTTCTCTATAATATCTATAATTTCATTTCTTTGTTTATGAGGGGCATACCGAAAGTGTTTTGTTTTTTTACCTAACCATGAGGTAATAAAGGTAGAAAGCTGAAGCTTGGAGTAAAAGCCAACAACCATCTTCCTAGAATGCTTGTGAATTTTGGGGAATTTTCGATTTCTGGTTTTAACACTCACGCACTGTTGTAAGTGAATAGGGGTATATTGTTCTCCAGTTTCAACATAAAAATGGAGAAAATTGAGCACAGGGCAATGTAATGAAAGTTTTGTTCTGCAATGTGAGCAACTGCAGGATCTTTTTACGGAGATGTATGCCGTATATGGAACTGATTGCCCACCCAGTACTGTGATAAAAATTTTGGTGTGAAAAATTCAAATGCGGATTCATGGGGTATTGAAGAAGCAAGTAGAAGAGAACATGTCTGATAGGCGGGTGACAGTCAAATGTTTGAGCAAAGAAACTAGGCTTAGCATTGGATCAGTTGAACGAATCTTAAATGAACATTTGAATGTGACCAAGGTTTGTGCGAGATGGGTCCCACATTTGTTGACTCCTCCTCAAAAAGTGCAACGTGTGAATTGTCGTCAAGAATTGCTTGGTCTGAATGAAAAGGATATGAAACTAATTTTTTTGAAAGACTTGTAACCATGGGTGAGACTTGGGTCCACCACTATGATCTTAAGTCAAAATCCGCAACAATGCAGTGGAAATCGCCCTCGTCTCCAACACCAAAGAAGACAAAGGTGCAGCCATCAAGTGGAAAAGTGATGCTATCAGTTTTTTGGGACCAAAAAGGAGTGATTATGACAGACTATCTTGCAAATGGACATAAGATTACTGGAGTCCATTATGCTAGCCAGCTTTAAAAAATATGAGAGGCTATAAAAGAAAACTGCTGAGAAAAATTTGAAAATAAGACATCTTGCGCCAGCGCACACTTCAAGAAAAGGTGCAGAAATTGCGTGAGAAAGTGGCTGTGAAATTTTGCCACATACACCCTATTCTCCAGATTTAGACAGGTCCGACTTTTTTTATTCCCCAAACTGGAGGCATTTTGAAAGTGATGATAAGATCAAAGAAACGAAAGAGGGCTGGTTTTCTGACAAAGAGAGGGTCTTCTTTCTATTCTCAAGGTCTTTTCAAGGTCATACACCGATGACAAATAAATGTACAACCAGAGACTAAACATTGTTAGGTCTCTGGTATAACTGTAATCGAAGTGAAGAAACTTGCATTTTTCCGCAGGTTTGTGAATTTTTATCAAATTTTTGTTTTTTGGCTCAACACCATTTATGCCCATTAAAGAACTCGTTTCTGAGAGGATTTTTCTGAAAAACTTTGAATAAAGGCACAAAAAATGTAAATTTTCAGTTACCACGGACTCTTACTCTAAGGAAAAAACTAATCTTTGGCGGTCATTTTCTCACTAATTTTACCTCTGAAAACAGGTGACCCCCCACCTCCTTCTTTCGTAAATATCTCGACTTGTATTCAAGATAAATTAATGGATATTATTTTCATCCGTATAAAGACAAGTGAACCAGCTTTAAGATGTTACCAATAACTCTACATGCCCAAAATTGACGAGAGCCTGATTCCACCACGCTGCCTCACATTTGGCAATTGCGCCACAGATTTTTGACCGCACTATAGAAGTTGTATTTTCTGACAGCATGCATTGTACTGGGAGACTCAAATCGCGAATTCAAAACTTCCTCGAAAAACAAGATGGGCCAAATGACGAAAATAGAAAAAGCGAGCTAAAATGCCTTTGTTGATCCTACTGCAGATGGATGTTATATTTTTCAGAAGCATCGTCTCTTAATTAACTTTATAGTGTTCAAAAGGGCATTATTATATAAAACTCTTGTATCACCCGTCTATCGTGGGTGTCGCGGTTAGGAGCTTTCTTCCAAAAAACAACCAAAAACAGCCATACCCAAACGAAAAATCATCATCATCATCATCATCATCATCATCATCATCATCATCATCATCATCATCATCATTTTTTGGTAAGCAGGGTAGGAGGGAGAGT
>NW_004797403.1:1308417-1309742 GCF_000002075.1 Aplysia californica | reverse complement strand
TGTGTGTGTGTGTGTGTGTGTGTGTGTTACTCTCTTGTAACACATGAAAATTGTATTGTTTGCACTTGACCTTTTTTTTGCCGTCCCCGTCAGATTATACGATTATGCAGCGCACGGTCTTTTCGCGTATTTCTGCAACATTTGCATAATTATGGATTCACGGCCTTTTATCACGAAAAAAAAAAATTTAATCGCTCGCCATGTGACTAAAGGGAAGTAATGACCGTAATAAATCTCATTTAAGTGACAAGCTGGTTATTTCCCTTGTTAGAAGATCTTGTTCCTTGAGTATGTTCAATTTTTCAATCCATCAAAATAAAGTTGTTCTCATGTTTGCTGATGTTTCGTGTTTCACAGGTGTCCCTGGTTTTAGTGATGTGCCAGCCTCAGAGTTCCAGATATCTTTTTTATTTTTAAAAATTTTACATTAAAATTTTCTTTCCTCTCTCGATCTACAGCTGAAAGTTACAGAGATTATATTTTGTTGTTGTTTTTTTTTCTGACTGAAGGGTATTGCTTTCTTTCCAAATACAAACAAATTACAGATACAGGTATGTTCTATTTTCAATTTTTCTGTACATAAAACATGAAAAGTCTAGTTGAAAAACAGCAAAACATGTCGGAAATGGCGTTCCGGTAACTTGCACAATTTTGGGATAATTTTGCATTTATCTTGCATAATTTGTCCATCTACATTTGCATAGTTCGGCGGGGACAGATTGCGTTCAAGAGTCGTTACGTGTTTGCTAAAAAAGATCCTAGTGTTTTGGACTGAGAAGATAGGTTATGAAGCCTTTTTCCAGTCTCTTAATTAAAAGTACGAATGTCCCAGATTCTCAGTTGAATAGAGCTAACAACTGAAGTATTATGTGACCCGTAGAAAAGCTGTAAGTAAATTCAAAATGAAAAACGTAGTTCACGGATAGATGTAAACATTTTTAATCATATGCGAATTTTTTTTGTAGACTCCATTGAAATAAAAATGCTGGTACATGACTGTATATTATATCTTAATTTGGTATCGATATCTCAGTATTGTTTAAATTTGAGAATCTGAACTGAAACTTTGGTTTATAGAGGGTTTTTTCTGATTTGCAACAAAAATTAATGGGGTTTTCTAGTGGATAGCCCCATAAATTAGTTTAGGATTTTGTTTTTGTTTGTTGTTTTGTTGTTTTTTATTTCAGCAACAGAACTGCAAGTCTTGTCGTATGTATACTCGTAAAAGAGTATTCTATCAGCAACAGTAAGTTTCATTCATTCGAATAATTACAAATTCGGTTACTTATAGTCTGAATTAAGATTGAGAGAGAGAGAGAGAGAGA
>NW_004797403.1:1304230-1305639 GCF_000002075.1 Aplysia californica | reverse complement strand
AGAGAGAGAGAGAGAGAGAGAGAGAGAGAGAGAGAGGAGAAAGGCATTGAAAGACGGAATTACGTTGAAATTTGGGAGGGGCAGGGGTTATGAGACGTAGGAGAACTTTGATGTATTTTCCATCCTGAGAAGATTTCGCCGTAATGTACATCTGTATGTCTGGATATGAGCTTGAGAAGATATTGTTTTTGCGGGAGGAAGTCTAGGGGGCAGGGCTGTAAGCGGGCTATGAAGATGTAAAGCAAAAGCGGACCTGTACATGTAATTATTTTGTTCTTTCAAAAATGTTTTGGAAAAAAAAGAAGGTAAACAAGAACCAAAATTAAGACAACAACAACAACAACAACAACAACAACAACACACACACACACACACACACACCCAGCCAGCCACACACACACACACACAATCACGCGCGCGCGCACATCATCATCATCGTCGTCATCGTCGTCATCGTCGTCATCGTCGTCGCTGTCTTTCAGTCACACCTCTGATCTTATGTTAGGTAAGATTTTCACTTAGCCTTCTCCGATAAAGGCGAAAAATCTCGGAGGTCCTGAGTTCAAGCTGAGCACGCTAAAGATCCCGTGGTGGTCCAAAATAGATCAGATTAGGCATCGGCCGACACTCGGACAAAATTCAAAATTTCATACCAGCTTTTGTTTGTTTTGGTGTGGTTTTTTTGTGTTTTTTGCAACTGTGCGATGTCAATGATTTTTTTATTTTAATTGTCAGACTTTTTACAATGCTCAGATGAGTTAACTTAGGTATAGTAGTTCTACAGGTTCGACGCCCCTTTCAATACTGTTATCATGATATCTTCTAGGAGACAGCTCCGAATGTAATGTCTACCTTCGATGGGATCTATGAAAGTGAGTGAAGAGCCATGAGATCTTATCAAAGAATCGATGTTTTAAAAAAAATCCCATTAGGGATTAGAACCAGGGCCATGCACATCATGACGCAAACCGAGTTGGAGCCTTTATGTCCTAGAAACTGAATTTGTCACTTCCTATTTGTTCCCATTAAAGAGCGGGTTTTTTCATTATCTCTCTGCTTGGTATCATTGCCGTCCCTGAAATTCTCTAAAATTCCCCGATGAAACGCATTTCTGTTGCTTCTATGGTTTCAGCTCTGGGTTTGGTAACAAGAAAAGGGGATTTCACATTGATTAAGAGAGGAGAAAGGGACTTGTTCCCACTTTCTTTATGAAGTGTCCAGCATTCACAGCCGTACAGAAAGGTTGACAACACAACATAGCCTTTTAGAACTCTTCTTTTAGTAGCGATACGGGTTCTGAAAAAGGACTATGAGTTGCCAACCTCTCTTTACTGATACACGTATTACACACTAAGAATGGAGATAGATAGATAGATAGATAGAGAGAGAGAGAGAGAGAGAGAGAGAGA
>NW_004797403.1:1298531-1302905 GCF_000002075.1 Aplysia californica | reverse complement strand
CACACCCCCCCCCCACACACACACACACAGACACACACACTCACATACAAACACTCAAGTACCCTTAAGTATTCTCAATGTGGACAGTCTACAATATTGTTATCTTGTGTTTCCACCCATTCATTGGTTTCGGACCGGTGCCAATTGTGAGGCTGCCATGGTACGCGGAAGATCTGAAGTCTGATTCCCTCGGCGGGCGGTAAAGAGTATCTCGGTCTTCTCATTGGGATATCCGGTCTCTTTCCGCTCGGATTGACTCTGATTAGATCTATAGATAGATTCTAGATGCTAGTGGGCCTAGAATCTAGATATCTAGATTTAGATAGATCTATAGAAAAATCTACTATGTTTTTGTCTGAGAATGAACATTTCTCTTGTGTACTTCGAAATGCAAATTTTGGTAACCGTTTTTAAAAATTCTTTTACTGCCTCATCTTCGGAACTAGCAGTCGAACTAGCAGATTGTTCTTTTTTTTGTCTTGCTCCAATTTGGCTACGGCAGAACGCATAAACTCATCCATATTATTCATGTTTCTCTTTTCTGCAGAAGGCCTAGTCTCGGCTAGTTACTAGTGGCGTCTTAGATCATCACATACAGCATCAAGCTGGACACGGTACACCATATTGTCTAAAAATAGCAAAGGAAAACCTATTATTTTTAGGATCAAGATCACTTGGGATGTGGCTGACGATTTGGGATGTGGCTGACGACCCAGGATGTGGTTGCGGGTTGATGAATCGGAATTGCACGTCGGCGAGTTCACATATCGGTGTGATCCCGTCTGAGGCAAACAATGTAAGCCCTAGCATTTCGAGAGAGGCTGATCTGACTAGATCTAGTAAAATGATTGAAAATTTCCACTGTTTTGTTGATCAGCTGCACCTGCTGGGTTTGTTTTTTTAAATCTGGAAATTATTATTTGTAATGCGGGATCTTTTGTGCAGTAAAAATTCTTTTCTCTTAACACAACAAACAGGGATCTTAGGTGGCGGGATTTTAGGCGGAGACTGCTGTATATTATAATAGTGTATAATAAAATGTATACTCATGTATATTTCATCACATCATTTTCCCATTTTTCTCCAATTCTCCTCTCTCTCTCTCTCTCTCTCTCTCTCTCTCTCTCTCTCTCTCTCTCTCTCTCTCTCTCTCTCTCTCTCCCCCCCCCCTCTCCTAACTCCCAGCAAGCTCTATTATAATAAATATACTCGTTATTGTTTATTCTCGGTGCCAAGTGGAACTCCTCCCAGCTCCCGCCCAACTTTTGATCTCACCTTTTCTCACCCTGTCAGTTTCCTGGCAGTAAACTATATGTTATGAACCTCAGGCGCACGTGTTCTCTCCCAGCCATAAATACCCTCATTACACCTTGAATAATCCTGGTCTACGGTACGCATCTGCTGGTTTGAGGTGCTGTGCGATTTTGAGGAAACTTCAAACAAAACTTAGTCGACGTTTCGAAGTGTGATGTAACTATTCATGCTATTCGATTACCCGTGTGTGAATTATTCTTCTTACTAGTCCATTCTTGACATTCTCTATCCAATAGTGCTGGGCGGATGAGTTCCCGATTATTGAAAGCTAGGAATCGAAGAAATCGACTCCGAACCCAATTACTTATTTTCTAATGATGTGATTTTTTTTTTCGGTGGTAACCTGGTTGGCTCCGAACGTCTTCAGGATTTAGGATAACCTTGGTTTCGGAACACCACGAAGGATCAACTTTTTTTTTTCAAAAATAGATTCTTTAAAAAAGAAGAACATTTTAATGATAAAACCGTTGGTTTACGTAAAAAGTAAAAAGGAGAAGGAATTTTACATCCGTAGTAGTCTCCTGAACAGACCACCACCAAGTAACCTGCCTAGCATCCTGCCTAACATCCTGCCAGCAAGAAATGAGCTACCAATCTGCTATGATGCCCCATCGAAACAAGAGATTATGGATGCCATTAAGAAGCTGAACAAAAAGGAAGCGGCCGGTCCAGATCAGATTCCACCCGAGGCCCTAAAAACAGAAGCCAATGTGACGGCAGACCTCCTTCTCCCATTGTTTACCAGGATCTGGAATGAGAGCAAGTTCCCAAAGGATTGGAAAGAATGACACCTTGTGAAACTACCTAAAAAGGGGGATCTCAGCAACTGCAGCAACTACCGAGGAATCACTCTTCTCTCAATACCAGGTAAGGTCTTCAACAGAATCATTCTGGAGAGAATCAAGTCTGCAACGGATCCAAGACTTCGGTATGAACAGGCTTGTTTTCGGAAAAATCGGTCAACCACGGACCAGATTGCTACACCGAGGATCATAGTGGAACAGTCCCTGGAGTGGAACTCCTAGTTGATCGTCAACTTTCTTGACTATGAGAAGGTCTTTGACAGCATAGACCGAGCAACACTGTGGAAGGTACTGAGACATCACGGAATCCCACAGAAGTTGGTTAACCTCATCGGGAGCATGTACGAAGGGACAGGTTACAGGGTTATACATGGTGGCCAGCTCACTGACAGCTTTGACATCAAGACCGGTGGGAGACAGAGGTGTTTACTATCACCATTCCTTTTTTCTTGCAATCCTCTGGCTGATGAAGGAAACCACCAGAGGACACATAAACGGTATACAGTGGACCCCATGGACACAGTTGGACAAGCTGGACTTTCCAGATGACTCGGCGCTTCTGCCACACACTCAGGAACAGATGCAAGCAAAGACAACAATTTTAAACAGCCTATCAGAGTTGGATTGAGGATCCACCCCGGAAAGTCAAAAGTCGTAAGGATAGATGCACTACGAAAGAAGCAGGTCACAGTACAAGTAAATGCACTAGAAGACGTCGAATCCTTCTGCTATCTTAGGAGTATAATTGGCAAAGAGGGAGGAACAGGCGCAGAAATAAAGTCCCGCATTGGAAAGGCACAGACTGCATTTATTTCTTTGAACAGGATTTGGAGGACCAGGGATATCTCACTACGAACAAAGCTTAGAATTGTCAACTCAAATGTGAAGTCAGTCTTGTAGTATGGATGTGAAACGTGGAACTCATCTCAGACGTGCATAAAGAGGATCCAGGTTTTCTTGAACAAGTGTCTGAGGAAGCTACTGAGGATCAAATGGACAGACAGGATCACCGACGAGGAAGTATTAAGAAGAATGAGACAGAGCCCCGTGGGATGAGGTGGGAAGAAGACGTTGGCGATGGACTGGACACACTTTCAGGAAGTCAAGCAGCTGTATAAAAAGGAAAGTGTTAGATTGGAACCCACAGGGTAAAAGATCAAGGGGAAGACAACGTGGAATCTCTAGAAGAGTCACGGGAATGGATGTACAAAAAAGTGTGAAGACGTGGAGTGACATCAAGCGACTAGAATAGGAAAGGGAAAGGTGGAAAGTGTTTATTCGTGGCCTATATCCTGATCCAGGGTGAGAAAGGCAATACTTGTGATGATGACTTAGCACATGTATTATTCACCTGAAAAGAAAAGCATTAAGACTCACGTGAATAATACATTTTGCACAATCAAAAAGTGGTATCTTTTTTCTTCGCCAGTAAAGGATGTCCGGACTTTGGAGAGACCCAAAAGGAAATATTTTAAATGAATCAAAATTTAAAAAATTAAGTTCGCCATCGTTAATGTCATTAGAATTCTCGATTTTATAAAGGCCAATCATCGTACTATTTAAAAATGCAAATTACTGTCTCTATTATTTATTGAATTTTTACCAGGATTTTAAATTTTCAACCATAAAGTGAAACCAGGCATTGCTGTGAAATAATGTGAAAACAGCCAATGCAAGTCCCGACCTTGTGCAGTTGTGAGTGCCGTAAAAACTAAACTAAACCAACTCTTCTGTTCTCATGGAGCGCATTAGTAGCTCAACTTAAACCATTTTGAACTTTGGTGCCACTGTCCTAAATTCGATTTCCCGAATACGCGTTTTTTAAATTCACGTTGATCTATTTGGGGGAACTTTTCAAGGCTCTCCACCTTTAGGTTATGTTCTACTGAAGCAATGGACGATAGCGTTAGAGTAGGCAATATATACGCCGTTTGTCGACAAGAATTCTGCATGTTTCGACAAGTTTTGTTTTTGCAGCTTTTTTGTGTGTTGTATCGGAAAAAACACTAAAATGTTAAGCTGGAGAATTATAAAAAGAATAACCGCCAAAAAAAAAGACTATACATGTACTTATAAGATGTTGACAAAATATTGCCATATGGTTGTAAAAACATCGTGCGAAAGTTAAACCTTGTTAGTCGGAAAATGTGGAAGCCTTAGTATTTTGAACTTCAATCTTACGAAATGAGACCGTTTACATACCCCCCTCTCTCTCTCTCTCTCTCTCTCTCTCTCTCTCTCTCTCTCTCTCTCTCTC
>NW_004797403.1:1295346-1297409 GCF_000002075.1 Aplysia californica | reverse complement strand
TCTCTCTTCCTTTCACTTCCCCTCTATTTCTCTTTACTACTGCCCCCTCCCTCGCGCACTACTCTCTCTCTCTCTCTCTTTCTCTCTCTCTCTCTCTCTCTCTCTCTCTCTCTCTCTCTCTCCCCACATACATACTTTCCCTCGCACTTTCTATTCATTCCAACTATCTAGATGAAGATACCACACCCCCCACCCCCACTCCATAAAACCAGAGCAGGATTGAGAGAGTGAAAGAGTGAATGGTTGGGATTTCGGATGGCCTCCGCGGAAGGAAGGAAGCCCACGTCACACAGCAGAGAGACGCAGTAGACGGTGAACAGTGAACAGGGATTGCCCCCTCTCCTCCTTTACCCCACTACAAAACTCAACCCGCGCAAATCCGCCCAGCCCACGTCTGCCGACTGTCTTCTTGTTGCCTTATCATCGCGAGACAGTTTGTCGGAACTTTAAACGAACTCTGCGTAGCGTAGTGGCGGTGGAAGATCGGATCTTGGCCTCGCTGCGGTTTCGTTAAGTCGAGTAGCAGTAGATTTCGAGTTGTAGTCGAGCAGACGAGCAGCTTTCTTTTCACCGCTCGCACCTTTGGCCACCGCCGCCTCTCCGTTCGCGCGGCTGACTTACCGACTGAAATAACGCAGGAGGAAAGAAGTGATGATATGCAGTGCCTTTGCCCTTTAGGCTGTATCGAAGTCGAAGAGACGATCGAGAGGCTAGTTTATTAATCACCGGGCATCGGCCGCCTCACCACCATGCTTTCTTTCTCAACAACTAGATCTACTCCAGACATTCATTGTTGGTATGATTCAGATGAACAAGACTTGAGAGAGTGAGAGAGTGAGTGTGTAACTAGAGGATTCTTCTGGCCCACTCATCTTGTCAACCAGAGTGCGCGGGATCTACATTCTAGCTAGATCTAGATCTAGATTTATCTAGTTTCTAGAAGCTAGCGCTTCAAGTGAACAGTTTCTCATTGACCACGTAGAGATTATCTTCTATGTGTTTGTACGCGCGTGTGTGTGCGTGCTTGTGTGTGTAGCAGTTTAACAGTTTCTTTCACGACGTGTCGTGTCGGCGGATAGCTACTTCTCGGATGACTATTTTTCTCCTCATATACTCGGCTGTGTAGACAGACCCCCGCTCTCAAATCTGGGTTTCAATTTAAGCAGCGGCAGTTGCAACATCTGGCCAAAGTACCCCCCTACGTTTCCAGGTAAGAGATTTCCTCTTTGTGAGAATGAATCCCCCTGTACGGCTTGGGACAAACCAGCGGTTCTGGTCTTTTTGAAATTGTGACTTGCCTTTCTTATAATCACCCCT
Organism: Aplysia californica; assembly: GCF_000002075.1. Lineage (NCBI taxonomy): Eukaryota > Metazoa > Mollusca > Gastropoda > Aplysiida > Aplysiidae > Aplysia > Aplysia californica. The sequence goes on along the minus strand of NW_004797403.1, from coordinate 1,296,092 downwards.
CTTCCTGCCTCTCCACCTTTTCTCTCTCACCCCTCCCCCCCCCTCTCTCTCTCTCTCTCTTTCCCTTTTCTTCTCACTCTCTCATTCTTTGTCGTTCTTTCCCCATGAAAATACACATGCTAGTACTCTCACACTCACTCACACTATCCATAATTATCAGTCTATTATATCTGTCTTTCGATCTCTTCTCCCTCTCTTCTTCTGTTTGAGAGAGAGGGAGAGATAGAGAGAGATATATATAGATAGATAGATAGATAGAGAGAGAGAGATAGATAGTTAAGATAGATAGATAGAGAGAGAGAGAAAGAGAGAGAGAGAGAGAGAGAGAGAGAGAGAGAGAGAGAGAGAGAGAGAGAGAGAGAGAGAGAGAGGATAAAAAAAGAAGTCCGCTTTACAATCTGATTACTTCGTCTTTCCCTTTTTATTTTGATGAACTCACTTAAAGGCTGGTTAGTCTCCTCTTCGGGTCTCCTTCCCCCATTCTCTCCCTCTCCCTCCCCCTCCCCTTTCTCTCTTCATCTGTCTATCTCTGTCGTCTGTCTCCCCCCTCCCTCTCCCCCGTGCACTATTTTATGATGATGACCGTGGCGACCACCAGGAAGGAGAAGAAAAAAAAATCAGGGATGGGAGGATGGTAGGTATGAGGTGACGTACTAATTGTGGAGTGTGGACGGGGTAATGAGGGGAGGGTTGGGGTGGGGGGTATATAAGATGATCAAGCTGTGCGGGCGGGTGGGGGCGGGTGG
>NW_004797403.1:1291615-1294595 GCF_000002075.1 Aplysia californica | reverse complement strand
CTCTCTCTCTCTCTCTCTCTCTCTCTCTCCCTCTCCAACTCTCTCCCACTCTCTCCCACTCTCTATTTCTATGTCTTTTGCGTGGGATTATCAAGTAGTCAACCAGTGGCTGTTGTCACACCGTTGTGCGACGGTCCTATCGGAGACGAACGTTAAACTAGGAGGTCCCGCCTCTTAAATAACCTAATAGTGTTGATAGAGGCGTTAAATCCGTACCATTTTTTTCACACCGTTGTGCGCCAAGTGCAGTGTATTCCTCTGGCGGTCAGTTCGCTGGCGGTGTGGTGGGGGTAAATTTGCATAATTAGTTAATTAAATAAGGATCCTACAACTTATACAGCTGGCGGATGGCGGTGTGGATGTGAAAACACTATGTTCATACATCATACAAAATGTATTTATATATATATAAACGTACATTGGCAAAACCTGGCAGTAAGCGAGGCTGACAGTACAACGGGGGGCGGTGCGACGTGGTTTGACTGTATTGCATGATTCTTATTCGGATGATAAGATTTACACGGTTTGGGGTTTGGGTTAAGGTAAGGTTAGGATTTGAGTTTGGTTAGCCAAAGTTAATACCCTTACAATGCCCCTAACCCAACCCTCACCCTGACCCTAACCCTACCCAAACCCTTACCTATCTATATATATGTATTTTAAAAAAATTGAATCCAGCAAATTTGAATTAAACTTGCATAAGAAGATTGTCGAAATCTCTCCCTCAACTTATTTTATGAAAAAGGGGTTGCTTTTTACCTTGTTCTGGAATTTTGGGCTGTATTGGAGACTTCTCAAAGATAATCGGCAAACCCTTCTCTGAAATAAAAGATAGTGTGGAAAGGGGACTTAAATAAACCATTATAATAGCTACTTCCACCTGCCACCTTTTTTGGCAGCTTGTTATTCTTGTCCATTGTCCTTTCTAGCCTGGCAGTTTTACAGCTAGCTGCTTCGCCTTATATGACCGACTGTCCCTATATATGACCGACTGTCCTTTCAGTTTGCAGGTGGGCGGAGGCCGACTTTGGTAGTAGCTCCTGCTTTTTTTTTTCGTTTTACGTTTTACGTATGTCTTTTTTTTTCTTTTCCTGTTATGTTTCCTGTGTGTCTTTTTTTTTCTCTTAGTATGTATTAAAAATAGCAGTTGTCTTGTCTTTTTTTGTGTCTCTTGTAACGAAAACTCGACTTTTCAACTCAAAAGGAGGGTGGTTTGCTCAGGTCCTTCTTTACTTTCAAGCATCAATCGGCCGTATCTCTTATTTTTGGGGGTTTTTTGTTATGCTTTTCTAACATCTCTAATCGCTGACCCCCTATTTAATTTGACCTAACTGTATTACAAGTGCCATAAAACGCTAATTAAAACATGGCCGTTGTTGTATATTTTTGTGCTACTTTTGAGAAAAACTTCACTTTTCTACTCAATGAGGCCATTTTATAACATGAAGTCACTATAGAATGTGAAAGATTCTGTGCTAGCATTTCTTCATATTTTTACAAAAACGCACTAAAGACACCGTATGTGGTTGGTTGATGGGAGCCTTGGTGTGGATTGCTCCTACTTTCCCATCAAACAATCCTCGTCAACTGTATAAACTATTTGTGTTACAAGTTCCGTAAAACTCGCACTAAAACAAAAACTAAATGACTTGATACGTATGTCAAAGCTTTGTTTGTTGATTTTTCATCGGCCTTCGAACGCCATCCCACCCTGCCTGTTGATTAAAACGTAGAACGTTAGATGTGTTATAACTGATGTAACTTGTTTATCGCTCTATGGATTTTGGGTTTTCTGTAGAGGTCCCCCTGGTATACAGATATTTAAATAAAAATGGTATAGGTTTAAGACCCCTATCAGCACTGTTAGGTTTTATTTAAGAGGCGGGAGCTCCGATTTAAAGTCCATCTCCGAAAGTCAGGTGGGGAATTCATGTAAAGTGCCTTTCCCAAAGACAACGTTGGACCGAGCTGAGGATCGGACGGTGTCGAACCTCCAAACCCGCAATCTCACGTTTACGGGTCCGGTAGCCTTACCACTAGTAGGTTACCGATGCCACTCACAGATACTCAAGATTCACTACAGACAACAGTATTATAAAAAGGCTAATCAGAGTATTTAAGAAAAGAAAAGACACATTAAAGCCATTCCAAACAGACAGAACTGTATGCAACTTTATACCCGGCAATATTTGAAAGTAAAGTTACCTTCCGAACTTTGTGTTACGGCGGAACATCCTTAAATAGCAACGGAAGGCAGCAACAGTTCCCTACCCTAGAATTACAAAGTTCCATCTGTTCATTACTTAGTTTTGAAAATTCTGACTTAAAAAATTTTGAGTTTCACAACTTTTTCGATCGAATTCAAGTCTTTGAATAATAATAATATCTTAATAACGACTCCGAACAATCTTACGATTTTGATAGAGCAGAGAAAACATTTGGTTTCTAACCTCGTGGTCTTTGTCAATCAAAACGGTCCAAAAATGTCAGATAGCACTTTGTAATTCTAAGGTTGCAACAGTTATAAATAGTTCATTTTTCTCTTTCACACTATTATGAAATATCAACGTAAAAGCAGCAAAGGAGGTCATTTCTGACACGAGACATCCATTGAATAGAGAATATCAAACATCTGTAAGAAGCAAATAATTATGTTTCATTTAAATAAAAAAAAATAAAAAAAACACATAAAAACCAACGAAATACAGAACAAAACAAAAACAAAAACAAGCAGAATCCAGCCGGTGTAAATAAATGTTATAATTTTTCATTCATGATTCTGTCATGTGAGCTTTTCAGTCATCGCCAGGTGTGCGGGGATAGCATAATATTATTGTTCGCCCAATGACGATTTGTGTGTGTGTGCGTCCATGTATGTTAATATATATTATGTGTGTGTGATTGTGTGTGTGATTGTGTGTGTGTGTGTGTGTGTGATTGTGTGTGTGTGTGTGCGTGTGTGTGTGCATGTGTGTGTGTG
>NW_004797403.1:1289468-1291515 GCF_000002075.1 Aplysia californica | reverse complement strand
GAGAGAGAGAGAGAGAGAGAGAGAGAGAAAGAGAGAGAGAGAGAGAGAGAGAGAGAGAGAGAGAGAGAGCGTTAAACCTTCGCAAAGAGAATTTGGTTGAATGGCGGGGAGAGCTCCTGGGAAATTCCACGTCACCCTAACAGACGCACTAGACAGTGAGCTGGGATTGCCGTCTTTCCTTTTTTATTTTTTAAAATTCATTTTCTTTGGTAAGCGTTTTACGACGCTGGCAACTGCATACGGTCATATGAGCGCGCGGGACTCATTTAAGCATTATCTATTTGGTAGGAATTAATTTTTATGTTTGCTCGGGTGGCGGCTGAAACCTATTCTTATCGATTTTAGGACTGCCGAGGGATCTTTAACGTGCGCAGTTTGCACACGGGACCTCAGAGATTTTTTTGCCCTTATCCGACAAGGCTTGGTGCTAGATATTACCTACTCAAAGGTCAGGGGTGCGGCTGAAAGACAGCAGTAAGAAGGAGCCAAGGAGTAGCAGTAGAAAGGCGCTCGCTTGCGTTACCCAAAACTGGTTGCGGGTGATTGGAGGGTGTCTCTGGCAGGTCCTGCTTCCGTTTTCCTTTGTGGTTTTTGTTTGTCTCTCGTTTTTTCCCCAGCACCAAATGATAATTATTGTGGCGATTTGCTTCTCTATACTCAAACAGCAAAACGAACGAACAACAAACAAACAAACAAACAAACAAACCAAACTGGTTCTCTGCCATGAGGTCTACAAGTCTTCAGAGAAAGATATTTAGAATTTGTCGTATTAAAAATTGTGCAGTTGTTAATTCTGTAGTTTTGTTTTAAAAGACAGTAATATCCAATTTCGTAAAATGTTCAGGAAAGCTAAACAACAACAACAACAACAGCAACACATTTTTGCATCTCAACAGTCAGTTGCTTGGAATATCTTCAAAACACTTTCCCAGCCTTATTTATTAAGACATCGATACCAGACTTAGGCAGCAATGTGCGCCATGTTTTAAATTATCAGGTGGAATCGATAACTCAATTTGAGTTCGTCCAAAACTGGAAGATACTGTATTTTAACCCTCCTAGCACCATGGAGAGATGAGCGGGTCAGCACATCAGAACCAAAATGGCGGCCAGCTGATGGCTTCCCAGAACTGAATTATTTCCGTGTTTTTCAGACTTAAAAAATAAAACTCCAGTATTCTAAGAACAAGTGAATTATTTGATGGTTTTGTCTAAGTCTATTGAAGTTTGAATAGATATTATCCTTTGTGTACCAACGTAAATGAACATATTTCCGCTGTGAAGGGGTTAATGCTTTCAAGATGATGTATTTAAAAAGTTGAACTCCTGAACCTCTGTTTTCCCTTCCATTATATCAGGCTCAACCGAACCTTCGGGGTGGGGAGATATATATATATATAATATGAAATCGCCACGAACAGCGAAAGTGTTTTTATGAGCTTACTGTTAGGGATTCGAATCAGAGTTGCCCGTGTCTTGGCTTACCGCGGTATCAATTCAATTGAAACAGAATCCCTAAACATCTCTTTGAGTGCTGACTTGGACAGTCTTTATAATTTTTGGTTGGTTGACGGGTGCTCTAGTGTGGTTTGCTCCTTTTAAAAAAATCAAACGTCTATCTTCCCTATGGGCTTTTCAGTCCCCCTTTGTGTTTGTTTGGGCCTACTCTCTTGTGGCACCCCTAATCTTCGGCACTTTTAGTATATTATTATGACCTTATTGGGTTGCTAGTGCCGTGAAACTCTTACTGACAGTAAGGAACCCCAAAATATCGCATTGGGTGCTGTCTAAGGACAGTCTTTATTTCTGAAGTCCTCGAATTTGTCGAGTAAGTCGAATAGTTGTTTCACAATATTGTCGAATATTGGCAAAGGAATAATGGGTTGGCATGGCACGTTCCCAGAAGTCTCTGTGTGTGAGAGGTTGTTAAAAAATGAACTCATCCGCAATTGTTTTGGAAGCTAAACACTCTGCCCTAAAACACCACACACACACACACACACACACACACACCACACACACACTCACACACACACACACACACACA